>NW_027675160.1:0-91258 GCF_904066995.2 Poecilia reticulata | reverse complement strand
CCAAACTCTGGCACCAGTCACACAGAAACCTTACAACCCATATCAAAAGACCTTGGATGTCATACTCCCAGAGAACCCCCCAGAAGGTTCCCAGAGGGACACTCTCAAATGCCTACTCCAAGTCCACAAAACACATGTAGATTGTTTGGACAAACCCCATGCATTCTCCAGGACCTTACAGACCCTCCTTTCCAGGACCCCAGAAAAGACTATGAAAGGAAAAATTACAGTGTTGTCTTGTGGATCAAAGCGACCCATTGCATGTTTGCTTGTACAATAAATATCTTACCTGGTGCGATAGTAACTCCTCGTTTACTCCTCTTGTCTACGGTCAAAAATGACCCACCCTAACAAAAGCCCATAAATAAAACAAATTGATACAATTTTAAATCCAAATTTATTTGCATGATGACACAATCTGTTATTTATTAATTCAATAAGTTTAATTATTTTTTTCATCATGTAAAATTGTCTTTGAACAGCATTACACCTTTTTTTTTCTTTTTACACAAACATATGTCATAAGTTTTCTTTTACACAGTAAAGATTTATTATCGAAATTATATAAATCTGAAGTTATTACTTCTGGATTAATTATAATGAAAGGGGAAACGTCTTTTTTTTGTCAACAGTTCACTCTTTTATAATTTATAATGTTGAAGGACGTTTATGAGAGAAGTATTTTCAAATTGATGTCCTAACTATATAAAAGAATGAACTGTTGACAAAAAGTTAGATAGTTGACTTTTTTACCTTTCAGTATAGTTAATTCAGAAGTAATTACATCACATTTATATAATTCTAATAATAAACCTTTACAGTGTAAAAGAAACCTTATGGCAGCTGTTTGGTCGTACAAAGAAAGTTTAATACTGTTGGTTGTCTTTTATGTTGTGTACAAAAAAACACACTATAAAATAAATTAAACTTAATTTAATTGATAACAGATTGTTTTATCATGCAAAATAGATTTTGGATATCAAATTCAAGTTGCTTTATTTTGGGGCTTTTTTATTACCCATTTTTTGACCCGCTTTTTGACCCGTAGGACAAGGGGAGTAAACAGAATGTTACGATCGCACCAGGGTTAAATACTTGTTTCCCCCACTATATTTTTACATTTGTGGTTGTAATGTGATAAAATATGAAAAACTTCAAGGACATGACTAGTTTTGCAAACCACTGTAGATGCAGCTTATACTAAAGTCAACACACAATATATAGGATTGTGGTAACTGAAGTAAGTCTGCAAGACACCCGACTGGACACAGTATTCTGGATGGGAGTGTAAATGTGATCAAGGAGAGTGCGTTTTCTGTAGTTGGATCATAGATGAGTTGAATAAAGCCTTTTGCTCTCAACAAGTGATTGATGGGTTTTTTACCAGGAGGAATAAGGTACTCATTGAAGTCTCCTAATATAACAGTGGGCTTAATATTCATTGAATTCAGTACTTCCAAGAGGTTTTGAAGATTTCTTAAAAATGTTCCAAGAGCATAACTTGGTGGCCGGTAAATGGTCGCGATGAGGGCTGTAATTGGGGAGTCCACTTTGACAACGTTGAATTCAAGATCTGTAACGTCGTTAAAGAATCTCCGTTCTGCGGTTGGAGAAGACTCCGGCAGTAAGTCGCTACTCCCCACCTCTTTGGTAGCAATGTCGACTCTGTTTGAGTAGGAGACATGTCTGTTCCGTGAAAAGAAACAATAGCCTCCAGTTGGCAAGAAGCTGGAACAGAAGATCCAAATAAATGAGTCTCCGTTAGGCATAAGATATCTGCCAACATGAGTTCATGATGTTGTTTCATGTCCTCAGAGTGACAGACAAGACCTTCGACATTGTGGTGGACAATCGTTAAAGTTGGACCCTGATGACCAGACTGAAAATCCAAGAGGGTCTGGTGTGCAAGAACGATGCTGGTCTCATTGATTCCATAGCTGCTCTGATGTTATCATCAGCATAGATCTTACCTTCATCGAAATCAATGATTTTAAGTCCTTCAAGAGAAGTTGTGCGACTGAGGGCCACATATGCCATTCCGGGTTCAAAAATCCGCTTCAAGGAAATTACCGCAGACTTCATGGTCATCCCTTGCACTTTGTGTGCCGTACATCCAAAGGCCAACTTTATTGGAAATTGCCGTCGTACCACTCCCCTTACGCTAGTCTGTTCCTCAAATCTTTCAATGTAAACAATGCCGTCTGGTTTACCTCGAATCTTTTTTGTGTGTCCAGCTGTGGGATTATCCAGTTTGAGTCCAATTAACTTTACACTAGTCGCTCCATCTTTGGTACTGGTAACAATATCAGCAATGGTGCCAAATGTTCCATTTACAAGACCATCCTCTACATCCAAATTTCTTATAATCATTACCCTAAAACCCAAACCAGCCTGTATGTTGTTAGACAAGTCTCGTTTGTTGCCTGCTATGCAACAGCCCAAGTTAATCATGTTTCCCGACTTTGTAACCCTTTTGTAGTCCTCTGCCTGAATATCAACCGTTACTGCACCTAAAGAGGCCACAACTGCTGCATTATGGGTGTCCACCTGTTTGTTTGTAGCAAAAATATGTAGGACATCCATTGGACACTCTTTGGGGTCAGTAACAGCTTGGATCAAAAGAGCCCTGTCATCCTCACTGAGCAAATCCTTTTTACCTTTAACTCTAATCCGGTTCAGGAGCTCTGCAAATGCCCTGTCGTCTTTCTGCCGCATGATTTCCGTTAGGCTGACCATCTGGAAATTCTCATTCCAGATATCAAGCATGCCATCCTCAGTGACACAAAGAGGTTTTGCTCGTCCAAGGGGTGGCAACTGGAAGAAGTCTCCCACGGCCAAAACCGAAACCCCCCCCATAAACCTTGTGTTTCCCTTGATTTGTTGAAATCTCCAGTGAACATATGCAAGTAGGTCTTTGGAGACCATGGAGATTTCGTCAATGATTAAGATTTCCACATTGGAAAGAACTGCCCGCACTTCATCCAATGAATTTCCAAGTCCCTTGTACGGTGGTTTTAAACTCTTGGGCAGTTTCAAGATGGAATGTAAAGTCTTCCCCGATATGTTGTACGCTGCAGTACCAGTAAATGCTGTGAGGAGCACAGTGGGCGTGGACATGTCATCAATATCAAGAAGTCTAGGAAGCTGGCGCAAGAGCTTGGTTTCCTCCTTGTAAACACATTTGATGACATGAGATTTGCCACAGCCAGCTCCTCCCGTCAAGAAATAAAAGAATGGTTCTGGGTCGTCACCCCAGACGCGCTTCAGGCACCAATCACGAATGGCGTAAAACACAGACGCTTGAGTCTCATTTAAACTCCTGTACATTTGTCTGATGAAATCAGCGCTCAATTTAGGAGCTTCAATTTTTGGCATGTCTCCACTGTTGACATTAATTTCATAATCTGGAATAGGGTCTTGTTCTTCTTCCTCCTCCATTGGTGGTCTTTCAGCAGCGCATTCCAAACGGTCCAACTCAACCTCGGGTGCAAAAGTGTTCCAAGCGTTACGAACCGGGCCTTGCTTTTTCAGTTCTTCCATAATCTTGTCAATTTTCTTACCTTGCCCTTCATACCTTTTGCGGTTGAAATCCACATACCGTTTTACCTGATACCTACCTCGGGAACCATTGTTGTAAAAGGCTTCGTAGGTTGTGTGTTCCTCGTTTCTAAGGTCCTCATCTCTTCTGTGTGGAAAATACAACTTCAGAAGTCGTCTGTAAAACTTTTCGGGGGTTTTTTTCTCAGAGAAACGAGTAAATCTAATGACTGCAGGTTTGCCCATAGTTCTTTTCTGGATGTATCCTGCATCATTAAGGAGGGGAATTGCATTTGGCCCTTCAATTTGATTACCATATAAAATCCTGTATTCTGACGCAAATTCTGCCAGGCACATGTGTTCAAATTCCAGCGTTTGTGGTCTGTTGAGATATTTTTCTGGCAATCCTGTCATCCAAACATTCTCCTCATCTGGGGACATGTTCACGAGTTTACTCATTGGAAGGCTCATTTTCATTCCGTCTTCATCTGTTTGAAGAAAAAGGACACTGCGCGAGGACTTTTTGAGCGGTAGGCTACAAGTGCGCGCAACTGATTCTTGAGCACTAACCTCTCTCTGTTTTGAATAAGCCTGCATGATTTTTTTCATTTCATCCCTTTGGCTGACATTGGCCGTCTTTAAATCATCAACAACAGACTTGAGGAACTGTGCCATTTCGTGTTCCGGCTTGGCTATGTACGACATCATGTACTCAATACAGCTATACTCATCAAGCACATACTGAATGTCCATGTTGGCGTTCCATGCACGTAAGAGATCAGGGTTGTATGCATTCACCCAGCTGTCTTTAGGATCACGTTTCATCATTACCACCATTCCAGAAGTCAGAGCATCAACATGGCCATTGTACTCCACTTTGGTCATGTTACAAGCATGGAGTAATTCTTCTAAATCTCTGAAAGATGATTTCTCATCCTTTAGTAAATCCCTTATTGGCTTCAGTTTCTTTTTAGCCTCTCTTTGTAGGTTTGAGACAAATTTTGATCTGGATTGTTTGGTCTTTCTCCTACCTTTTTGCTTTTCTACCTTTGGTTTTTCATCGTCATTTTCCAGATCAAAGTCAATTACAGGGACAGTAACTCTGGTGCGTTCCATTGGTAATTTGGGGAATCCAAATCGGCACTCAACATTACCTTTTTTGCATGATTTTGAGTGCTTTTTGCTGTGCATTTGAACCTCTGATACAATTTTGTGGAGCTCGGGATCTTTCGTCTCATCAGGCAACTGACAGGATATGTAACGATCTATGAACTTTATCACTTCATCGCAACATGAGGGGTCTTCCATTTCAGGTGTGTCCTTAATCCATATCACAGCATGTATATGGGGTGAACCCCTTGCCTGAAATTCCACGCGATAAAAGTAATCCTCAACTTCTCCAATGGGATGTGCAGGGGAAAGAATGAGGTCTCTAAACAGTGCGTCCACTCTCTTTTCAAACATGCGCATGACAGTGACAGGGTTGCTCCTAAGAATGTCACACTTTGCATTCCAGTCAAGTTCAGAAAAACTTACCTGCTCTCCATGTTGACCTTTGATGGCCTCAATAACCTCTGGCCATCTCATTTCAGCAGCAGAGAAGGTGCAAAAGAAAGTGGGCTTTCCAAGTTGCCTCACCATGGCGTGCAAATCACGTAATCCTTTCTCCCAATAAGCAGGAGTTCCTCGTAACGGCTGCATGAAGCGAGTGGCCTCTTTGTTCTGGATTAGTTTTTCCAACTCGTCTTTGTCCTGTAGCATTTTGCTAGAAATGTTTTTTCCATCTTTGGTGCTTGGTTTCCCCTTCCTCGTCTGAATGGACATACTATCATTGGCAATATTAGTTTCTGTAACAAACTGAGCAAAGAAAAGGTAACTCTGGTCTTTCGCAAACCGACTATCTATTGAGAAGAGACGTACGTTGAAATACATACTCGGGGAAAGTTTAACACGGCGGGATTCATCTAACGTGTTTATTCCAGTGGGGAAATGTACAGGATACGCTTTGGCTTCAAGTCTTGGAACACTGAAGAAGGAGATGGGCTTGTTCCCCTGGGCCGGCGCAATGCTAAAAATTCCCTCTCCATAAGACAGTACTTCCTGTGCTATGTCAGGAGGCTGCATGCAAGTGTCCAAGATCAGACCAGGTCGAAGTGCCTGATGCTCTGCCCCTATGTGGTCAGGTTGCTGGTCTGCTGCATCCATTTCAGTCTCCTCTGCTTTTGTATCCAAGTCCTCAACTGGCTGGTCCTCCTGGAAACCCTCAAATGTGGCACTTTCATTTATACTTACGTCTTTGTAATCCGGATGACTCTCTTTAAGCTTTCCCAGTCCAGCTAACACATTTTTCATGTTGACCGTGTAAAAGTATTGATGGCCTTTGTACTTGGTTTTCCTCTTCAGCTTCACCTGTAAAAGCTGTGCTTCCGCACGGGGCCTCGGAAGACTGTTGACAACAGTTTCCATGTCAGCAGGAACACAGACAACTGCTCCATGTATTGCCCTTTGCTGTCCCTTGGGCAAAGAAACAATTTTTGCAAAAGGCAGAATTTTTGCAATTAATTGCCTTTCAAGAACATTCAATTCTGCAAGCTCTGAGGGAACAGGAGCTAAGCAAAGATTATTTGCAACAGCAATTGATGGCATCTTTCCCCTGCTTAGATGGCTGTCACACGTGTAGCAGATCCATTCCCCCATCCTCTCTTTGGGTACAGAACATGGGGTTGAGCAAGCAGATCCACACACATGGACATACGTACCTGTTAGACAATCAGCTACTACACACATATTCTTGGTATATTTATCTCTTTTACAGTGCTTCACTTGATTGGGGAAAAGAGCTCTGTGACACACAGTGCAAACATATGTGGGTCCGTTTTGAATGTTCTTATAAAAGTTTTGTATTGCAGCTTTCATTTCATCACTCATCAGGGGGCGTGGAGTTTGTAGGTGGAAGCCTACGTTTCTTTTGTACTTCCTTCTAATTCGCAAAGCATGCTGCAATATGAAATTTTTTGAAAGTGCTTTTCTTGATTGTCTGACTCTTCTGTCAGCAACACATTTTTTATTATGTTTGACCCGATAACCAGGCTCACTATACTTCGCCTTACTATATTCACGCATTGTTTTTTTTGTGTTGGCTTCTGAAGTCTGGATTGTTTTTGAACCGATTCCTAATGTATGATTTTTGCCTTCTTCTAAAGACAAAATCATCTCTGAACCGCTTCCTTATATACTCAGCCATGTAGGCTTTATGACTGGCTCTGAAGCTGCGGTCAAAGTGGAATCTGTACTTAACGTAATTTATTTGTCTCTTCCGGAAAGTTGCATCTGTCCTGTATCTATTTTTTATCTGATCTTTCCTCTCTGTCTGTTTAAGAGCGTATGTTTTTTTCAAGGCCTGCAGTTTTTTGGTCTTAAATGTTGGACATTTTACATATCTTTCTTTTCCATATAAACTTTGCTTTATTTTTGTTTCTACATTCCATCCCTCCTGCGTTTTAACCCTGTCCCTAATCTTTCTTCTCTTGGTTTTTGGTGCTTTTGACACATTTGGAATGGTTTGAACTGTCTCCTCTAATATGTTTGCAACTTCCCTAAGCCAAGGAGGAATTTCTTCTTCAGAGGTGCTCTCTGGTTTGAAAACAGTTGGACTTACTTTTGTGCCTCCTGGTGAAATGTTGTGAAAGGTCAAATCCTGAGAAGAGTCGTTGTTGTCCCTGACAAAACCTACTGGCACAAACTCATAGGTGGCATTCGGGCCGCGGTCACGAAAGAGCTTGTGCAGATGGTTGACCATGTCAGACAGATTGCAGAAAGTCATCATCACTGCAGTACCACCAAGGTGGGGCAGGCCTGCTGAATTTCTTGAATGGGAATCAAAAACTCCAAACCGACCGCTTCTGTCCCTGAAAACTGCAATGCACTCAGGAGTCACCAAAAGAAAAGCATGGGTGACATTTTCCGACAGACATTCCAGTTGCAGGGCAAGAGGCAAACCCAACTGTCGAGTTCCTTGTGGGCTCCCGCTCTGAGCAAAAACATGACCTACTCTCAAACCAGTGGTGTGTACTGCATAGATGTTCCCATCTGTCAGTACATGGTCAGGCATCTCTTCAAAAGTCAAGTGATTGTCACGAAATGTTCCATCACTGATCAGTTGCTGTTTAACGCCGGTATAAAGTTCATCTCCTTTTTCAATCACTCTGTCAAGCAACACTGTGTCAAACTGCAACCCCTCATTGTGGTAAGCTAAAAATGTGAGTGCCATGCATGTGCACTGGTGATTACGGGAAAATGCAGCATACCTTCTGTCGGCCTGGGAATGTGTAGCACTCACCAACAGGACAGGTGGACCGCTGATCCGGATTCCAGCGCAGAAGCCTGTAACATTGAAAAAAAAAAAAAATTTCAGTATTTATACAAATATTCAATTAGGCCTGTTGTAAACAAGTTTTTTGAAATTTAGAATCAATTATTCTGATGATCAACAGATTAATTGAAATAAAATTTTAATAAAGTAACATATTGGTAAATACCGTCATTACAGCAGTTTCGGATTGGATTACAAAATAAATCGATATGTTCATATTTGTACATCTCAAATGAACTTTTCTGTACTTAAGGAATTAATCTGTAACATTGGCTAAGTTTTTTAGCCAATCTGAAAACAAAATCCCAATTTTTTTTAAATTAGATTCAATAAAAATTAAAAAGGAACAAAAATGAAGCATCACGCCCTCTAAGTCAAAAACTTGAAAGTATATATTTTTTTAGATACATAAACTCACTATTCACAACCATTTGTAGCTTTTTTGCTCATGTGAGTGACATAATCTTTTGCACCTTTGTCATACACAGAACATCGTAGGCCAAATTTTTACACATGTCGCAATGTTCCACCCATTTGTTGTGACTGAGATGGTAGGAAGGAGTTACCTGGCAGCTCCCATCCCGGACATGGCCTCTGGTGGCACGGGAGAGGACTCGGCAGGGGCCTCGACGTCCATCGGGGGGACCGGTCTCCGTGCCTCGCGACGAGCTGGGCTGGTGGTCTCTCTCGGCGCTCCTCCATCTATAAATCAACAGAAGCCATCAACTTGATGCAAAGTGAACATACATCTTAAAATCTATATATGTTTTCTGAAACGGTATCACACCTGCTGCTCCACCGGACTCAGCTTGGAGGGATCAGAAACTGGACGACGCCTCGGACTCGCCTTCTAATAAAAAAATATATATATTTTTAAAACCAATTGTGGCACATCAAAATCACATGGTTATTTAAATAGAATAAAACCTTCTTCCCCTTCGGAGAACATGTAGGTAGCGGAGCGTCAAGGCCAGACGCAGGAACGATCCGGTCCATCTCCTCCAGCAACGCTGGGCTGAACCACACAGGATTCGGGGGATGGAAGAGTCCAACAGGTCTCCCTATAAAATAAAAAATAGCTTAAAATAGATTCATTTGTACATTGAGGACACAACAAGTTTTGCTTTGAGGGGAAGAAAATCATACCTGTTGGTCAACCATCCTCCCAGTGATGTGTGGACAGCCATCACCACCCTGGACCTCACGCGATGTCTGTAAACATGGAAAAATTATTTCAGTGGCAGCAAACCCTCTGGGTCCAGGGTATACATGTATAGTAATTGTAATTACACAACCTTAAGGGTGTAATGTTACAAATTCTTTTTTCATTTGGAAACACTTATTTCACAAACAAGTTACATAAATTTCAAGTTTGGAACATTTTTATTTTTTATTGTGAGCTCATAAAGGTTTACTACCTTAATTCCTGGAGCTCACCACAACTGGATGCTGCTTACTAGCTGCTTGGGGAGTTGCTCTTCTTCATCCCCTGGTGATCAACTCCTTACAGCTGCGCAGCGCCGCCATTCCTCAGCTTGGAACACTGAGTAGCTGCCTCTAAGCCTGTCTTGACCTCATCTTACCCTTATGCCTATTTCTCTAGATTTCTAATACAAATGCATCATCGTTTATCATCTTCACAATCTTCACTGTCCCTCAGACTCTTTTTGCAAGTTTCACTTTTTTGTCTTGCAGTTAAAAACAGACCACCCCTGTATGCTGCACATTTATTAGTCACATAATTCTTTATGTACAATAACCAACTCTGAGTCTTTACTCCAAGTTTTTTCTTGACTCATTTATAGATTAAAACATATTCATGTGCACTCTAGTTATTTCATTTAATATTTAGTCAAATTATTTAAACTACTTAACAGTTATGTATACATTTCTATAAATTTTATATTGCTTATGGTTTCATTTCCATTTACTAATATTAACACCCTGGACAAGCTACCTTTTTCAGCAAATAAGCAATTTCCACTTGGGCATCAATAAACTACATTTTCATAAACCACTAAACTACATATTACAAAATGTGTTTGACAGACTTCTGTCACACCAATCAATATCACAATCTCGCCATTTTTGCTGTTACTCAGGTCCAACTTGTCAGTCGCTCTTTTCGTCGTTACTTGGACAACTTTCCTCAGTTTCTTAAAATACGCCTAATTATTTTTTGAAGATGTGAAATTTCACATAACAGAGGGACGTCATGTAGCACTTCATATTTTATGTTTGTAAGCTAATTCCCTTTCACATTTTCAAAATGCCGGTTTTTAAGATTTACCTGATCTTCTGGGAAAAAAATGGCTTAATTATTTTAGCATAATTCCAGTTTTTCTTCTCCTCAACACAATTAAAAAAAAAAAACTGTTATGTGTTTCTAATCAGCACTTTAAACAAAAGTTGAAATGAACACTCAGGGAGGCGGACTCTTGCTACTACCCCATCACAAAACAGACATGTTAAAAAGACAAATATACACATTCATGGACTTTTAAAGAGTTAAACATGCAAAAACATTGCTTAAATCAACTAAGTATGTATCCAGTACCTTCCGGCCACCAACCACAGTCCAGTCGAAGGGGTCCGAACGACGGGGAGCAGCCACCTCACCAACCACAACCAGCCGGGGCAGGGGACGTCTCACCGCAGGGGGGGAAGCCGTCCCAGGAGGGGGAGGAGCCAACGTCACGGGAGCTGGAGATTTCGGTGCACTTAACTCAAGTTGCGAGCAGACCGCCGCCTGAAGCAACTGAGCAAGGACCTCCATCCCAGGATGGTCGCTCAGGTGAACCTATAACAGTTAAAGACATTTTATAAAATACAGTACACCTAAATAATATTTTTAAAATTACAAAAAAATCTATTTAACTTACGCCATCCCTGCTCCACAAGTGCAGGCTGCTCAACGGGAAATGCTCAGTAACAGGCAGGTACCGAACATCTGGACAGGAAAAAAAAAATTTAATTCTTAATGTCCGTCACACTAACAATGTAGTAATTTGAGATAAAGTAGATACGAAAGGAAAAATAAGTACATTTTTCATACATCTGAACCCTGAACACCATAAAATGTTAATTTGCTGAAGTTTTAGTATAAACACAAATTGAGTCCGTCACTTACTTCTCTGAGCAGCCACACGGCGATACTCCTGCCGCAGCAGATGTTGCGCACTTTGGTCCACGACAAGTCGCGGAGGAAAGTCCACAACAACCACCTGTCAATTTCAATCAAAATAAAAGAACCAAATTAACATACGACAAGTTTTCAGATGTATTTGATCATGAATAAATGCAGTATACTTATACTTACATTAGCAGAGAGTTCGCAGACAGTACGCAACAACCTGGCAAAGTCCCGTCCGGCCTCCACGAAGGTCCTGCTGGCGGTCAAGTTGTTGCTTGGGGCCAGAAGACAGATCACCTCGGGGGACCGAGGCAGAAGTGTATTCAGGACCTCAAGCCGCAACTCTTCCGCAGAGGCTCCAGGGGATGCAAGCAACCCTAAGGAGAAGTCGCCCTTTGGCATGGTAGAATACCCATCCACGATAGCACGCAGATGAGAATCACCAACCAAAAGAGCAAACTGAAGAAAAAAAAAGAAAGAAAAACCATTAAAGTTTGATGATTGATTTTATCATCCAAACCAAGATTTGCATATGAAATTGACAAAAAAAGTACCTTCTTCTCCAGAGCCTCGGCAGTAGGCAGAACCAACTTGCAGCTCCGTCTGGTCACCCGGGAAGCTGGCCACGTCTCCACCCGATGGCGACGCCCCGTCCCACGGCCTGTTTAGAGACATGCAATTATCAAGATTAGACTTTCATGCCTCTGAAAATTTAACAACAACACAAATTTTATCCACTTACGTGACCCAGGAGAGGTCGATGGCGCACGGGGATCCTCCTGGCGGACCACGGCAGGCGACATCTACAAAAAAAATAATTAAAAAAAATGTTTAGATTAACCACAAATATAACTGGATTAGGTTATTGTAAATAAATGATCCTAAACTTGTCATGAACTTACCTGGTCGGGCAGGCCACCCTCCAGCAGTCTAAAGACATAAATGGAATGAGTAAAGCAAAGACTTTATCATCTAACAATAAGTTAATGAAAGTAAAATGGTAGCATACCTTCTTCGGCGGAGACTCGGTGGTGGTCCAAGCCCGAGACGTGAGCGCTGATGTCCCCGGCTGTCAACACAGAAACAATTATGATCATGCTTAAAGTCAAAACTACAGTAAAAACTACTGTTAGACAAAAACAATTACTGCGATGTGTAATTTATATACCTTGGCGACGTCCGGCACACTCTCCAGCTTCCTCCATCTCACCTTAGCAGACTCGGACCGACGACCCCTACGTGGCATTCTGCAAGACCAGAATAAAAAAAAGACACCTGGGGGGGAAAGCTGGTTATTTACAAATGATATCTAAAATTAAACAGTATTTGTAGGACTATGTGTGAATGTTACTATGCAAAAAACTTATTTCAATATGTAGATAAAGTATGTGTAGGATTAAGAGTTATATGTATGTAGATGGATTAAGCTGATGGTGTGGTGATGCAGAGGTTAGGATCTCAGCAAGCAGCAGTGGAAAACTTCCAAATCTCAGTCTCGCACAAGTGAAAAGCTGTAATGAGAAGCAAAATAAATGGCCATTAAAAAAGAGGTGTAAAAATACATTTTTAAAATAATTTTTAAAAACTTTTTAGAAGTTCTGAGGCTTGTAAGCAGGACCGAGATATTTTTCACAACTGTTGCAAACATCTATACATTTTACAACTTGGTTCAAAATATAATGAAAAAGCAGAGATTAAACAAATAAATATAAAGGGTTTTAAATATGTTAATTTAAAAAATAGATTTTAACCAAATGAACCAAGTCTTTTACTGTATGAATAAATGAGGACTATGAGGATTAAGCTGTTAATATGCTGCTCCGGTCAGACAACTTCAAATATGTAAGCTATGCTCCACCATTAGCAACCATGTTTACTTCCGCAAACACTGAGCTCTTCTTCTTTTTATGGCGGTTGGCGGAACACCGAGAACGCGGACGCTATTGCGCCCTCTACTGCACATGCGGGACACTTTCAGGTCGTTTGCCCGTTTACACTGCAGAACACATACAGGTCGCATTTACTGGTAGTGTGAACGGCCCGGGCAAAAACAAAATAAAAATCGGAATTACCAAAAAAGTCAGAATTGGATCACTTCAGGCTGCAGGGTGAACGCACCCAAAAACACCTGAAAGGCTTCAACTGCGAACCACCATCTTCGCGAAACGTCGCTACATAAGCTTACTATAAACCAGACGCCCTAAACACTCAAATCGATCGGTGTGGACTCGCAGTAGTATGAAGTCATTGGGATCTGCCCACTGCTGTGCTTCTAACTAAAGCAAAATAAAAACCGCACCCTCCAGGTGGAAAAATATCTCACATAATGCCGGTATATGACTATATATCACATATAAAGATACGAAAGAAATTACATGATAATTAAAAACACCACAGCAATTTATTCTTTAGCGTCTTGTGGGCGTACAAACATTTAGCTTCCCGTATAAATCCAGAAAAATCCGGTTCCATCAAGCTAGCAAGTAGCAATCAGAGCCACAACGAAATATTCCACAGCAATTAAACTTTTAAAATCGACCAACTGTCTCAAACAACACATTAAATCTAACAACTGGAAGCATTTACAATAATATTCTAATCAAATTAAAAATTAAAATACTATATTTTATGGAGAAAACACAAACACGTCTTACCTTGACCGTAGCAGACTCGGAAGCAGAGAGTGCCAGAAAGTTCCAGAAGCTTCAGCGGCTTGGGAATTCATGTCAGCCAATCAGAGATTGGCATTTTCCAGCGTGTCTGACGTGTCCTACAGCTGACCAGTCAGCTTAGCAAAACAACAATTTTAAAAAATGCAACAAAATAGCTTTTTTTGAGACTGTCAACACAGCTGGCTGGCAGATTTAGCACCTTACGTCACAGGCGTAGATACAAGATGTTACGTGTCAGCCAATCAGAGATTGACATTTTCCAGCGAGTATGACGTACTCTTCTGTTGACCGGTCAGCTTTGCAAAACAACAAATGTTAAAAAGGCAACATAAACAAAGCATTCCACTAACTTGAGACCAAAACAAAAATAGTTAAAATGCTTATTTTAAAAAAGACTGACCAAGGCAGTCCACTAACCTGAGAGGGGGAAAAAATAGCTGAAATGCTTATTTTAGTGGACTGCTTCTCAAGGCAGTCCACAAACCTGAGACAAAAAAAAATAGCTAAAATGCTTATTTTAACCCTTTAATGCGTGAATTATGATCATGCATTAATGAATTATGATCATTTGTGTCAGGATTTTTTCCCAATTTTTTATTTTTATTTTCTTGATGCATAAAAAAGGAAGGAAAATATTTTTGTAAAAAAAAAAAGAAAAAAAGGATTTTATTATATTTTTTTGATTATCAATTGTAATTTCGCAAGGCAGTCCACTAACCTGAGAGAAAAAAATAGCAATAATGCTCATTTTAAAAAAAATGAGGTAAATGTCCTGCCTTGCTTCGCAAGGCAGTCCACTCCCCTGAGAGAAAAAAATAGTTATAATGCTCATTTTTTAAAAAATGAGTAAATGTACTGCCTTGCTTCGCAAGGCAGTCCACTAACCTGAGAGAAAAAAATAGCTATAATGCTCATTTTAAAAAAAATGAGGTAAATGTACTGTCCACTAACCTGAGAGAAAAAAATAGCTATAATGCTCATTTTAAAAAAAATGAGGTAAATGAACTGCCTTGCTTCGCAAGGCAGTCCACTAACCTGAGGGGTAAAAATAGCTAAAATGCTCATTTTAAGAAAGACTGAGAAAAATGTACTGCCTTGCTTCGCAAGGCAGTCCACTCCCCTGAGACCAAAACAAAAAATGGCTAAAATGCTTATTTTAAGAAAGACTAATGTAAATGTACTGCCTTGCTTTGCTATGATGTGCACTGAGCTGAGTAATTTTTCAAAAATCCATATAAAACACTGGGGATAGGTTTCAAAAACCTATATTAAACACTGAGGAGGAGCGTCAGTTGGTCATGTCCCATCACTTTACTCTGAAGCACCTGGACAGAAAACCGTAAGCCCTAGCAATATTTCGAAAACATTTTACCAGAGAAGGCATTCGGTGCGATTTCCTGACCAACTTTCATACCAATAGCACAAGTTTTGCGGCCATGAGAGCGATTTCAAAATTATTTTTGGGTCAAAATTCCACCCTGTTTCTCACTCTAAAAAAGCGGCAGTTGGTTTCAGTTACACTCTAGGTTTCGGCAGTTGGAAATTTCGCTCGTTTTTTGCTTTTTACGTCGCCGTTGTAAGTCCGATCCCCAATAAAAATAATAGCTCCCTTCTCGGCATCGAGCCGCACGATTTGATACCACTTTTGTGGGTGGGCACGCAGCGGTACGAGCCGCATTAACGGTGACGGAAGAATAAATATATAACTAGAAAATTCCTGCAGAAATTTTAAAGGGGCATGCCAAAGTGTGCCCGTCGGCTTTGACGCAGCGTTATGATGTTAAAAATTAGCATTAATGCTAAAGAAAGCTGCAATGTAGTCAATAACCTGTGGAGAGGCAGAAGCATGTTGACTAAGCTGTACTTGTACCATTCATTATGTTAAAATTAATGCATAAGCTAAAATTTGCCAATATATCAATTTTAGCCAAAATCCTTGCAGTAGCATGTGGAGCAACAGGACCATGTTGTTTTAATTTTACTGCTCCATTCACTATACTAAACATTTCTAAATAATGAGAAAATTATCTAATAGCTAACTTTAGGTAAAAGTGCTAGTACACTAGTCAAAGGAAGTGAAATGCTAATGTTTGTGCTAATGTTAATGAACTGCCTTGCTGCGCAAGGCAGTTCACTATCCTGAGGAATAAATAACATAATAAAGCTTATATTATTGCACCGCCTACGGCGGTGCACTAACACGAGAGGAATATGCAGACTTTTATTTTGAAACTTTCATTTCGCGTCTTTTTAACTACCACACCAATTCATTGTGTTACTGTAGTTTGTTTAAACCAGTCACATAAAGCACAAAAGAGGAAATACATAATGTGAAAAATGTCAAGGCTTTTATTTTGAAACTTTCAGTAAGCATTATTTACAATAGCTTTTTTATTTACAGTGGATTACACACTAATCCAATGTGTAACTGTGGTTTGGTTAATCCAGCTATATAATGCCCCATACAGCAAGCAGATCTAAGAGCCAGCTCATCCCTATGTGACATTTGGGAGTTCCGCCATGTTGTAGTTCTGACCTTCAGTCATTGTAGTTCTAAAGAGCAGCTCAACTATCGTGTGAGTGAGACACAAAGGGATAAACAGATTCTAACTGTTTGAAGCAGTTAGTTTATCTGAACAAAGCAGTCCAAACATCTCCATCCTATTCAGGATCTTTTAGAGTGATCCGAAAACCGTGTGAAGCATATAGTCAAGGGGGCTCAAATGCTAATGTTTGTGCTAATGTTAATGAACTGCCTTGCTGCGCAAGGCAGCTCACTATCCTGAGAAATAAATAACATAAAAAAGGCTAATATTATTGCACCGCCTTCGGCGGTGCACTAACACTAGAGGAATAGGCAGACTTTTAATTTGAAACTTTCAGTAAGCTTCATTTTAATGACCACGCTAATTCAATGTGCAACTCTGGTTTGTTTAAACCAGTCCCATAAAGCCCAAAAGAGCAATAACCTGATGTGAAAAATGTCAGGGCTTTTATTTTGAAATTTTCAGTAAGCTTCATTTTAAATAGACACACTAATCCAATGTGTAACAGTGGTTTGGTTAATCCACCAATATAATGCCCAAAACAGCAAGTAGCTCTACATTCCAGCTCAGCCCTCCTCTGTAATAACTGAATGATCCGCCATGTTGTAGTTCTGACCTTCTGCTCTGCCCTCTGTATTAAGGTGTTTCACCATGTTTAGAACTACAGAGACCTTGTAGGCCAAACCAGCAGTTGCCATAGCGATCAAGCCTCTGCCAACTGCTGTGTGTGTGTGAGACACTTCATGCAACTTTGAGAACACCCAGTCACTTTTAATGAAAAAAGCAGTCTGAACGACCCCTTCCAGTTCAGGAACCGTTATGCCGATCCAAAAACCGTTTGAAGCGTATGAGAGGGCTACTTGTCGTCTCCGATAGTCCTGTGATTCATATCTGTAGGTAATTCACAGTAATTGCACTGATGAGAGAAATATGGTCTGTGCAGAGCTCAGTAATTTTTCAAAAACCTATATTAAACACTGAGGAGGAGCGTCAGTTGGTCATGTCCCGTCACTTTGCTCTGAAGCACCTGGACAGAAAACCGTAAGCCCTAGAGAAATTTTGAAAACATTTTACCGGAGCAGACATGCGGTGCTATTTCCTGACCAACTTTCATACCAATAGCACAAGTTTTGCGGCCATGAGAGCGATTTCAAAATTATTTTTGGGTCAAAATTCCACCCTGTTCCTCACTCTAAAAAAGCGGCAGTTGGTGTCAGTTACACTCTGCGTTTCGGCAGTTGGAAATTTCGCTCGTTTTTCACTTTTTACGTCGCCGTCGTAAGTCCGATCCCCAATAAAAATAATAGCTCCAATGCCGGGATCGAGCCACACGTTTTGATACCACTTTTGTGGGTGGGCACGCAGCGGTACGAGCCGCATTAACGGTAACGGAAGAAAAATAAATAACTATAACTAGAAAATTCCTGCAGAAATTTTAAAGGGGCATGCCAAAGTGTGCCCGTCGGCTTTGACGCAGCGTTATGATGTTAAAAATTAGCATTAATGCTAAAGAAAGCTGCAACGTAGTCAATAACCTGTGGAGAGGCAGAAGCATGTTGACTAAGCTGTAGTTGTACCATTCATTATGTTAAAATTGATTAATAAGCTAAAATTAGCCAATATGCTAATGTTAGCTTAAATGCTGGCAGTAGCATGTGGAGCAACAGGACCATGTTGTTTTAATTTTACTGCTCCATTCAGTATACATGTGTAATAAATGAAAAATTTAGCTAATAGCTAACTTTAGTTAAAAGTGCTAGTACACTAGTCAAAGGAAGTGAAATGCTAATGTTTGTGCTAATGTTAATGAACTGCCTTGCTGCGCAAGGCAGTTCACTATCCTGAGAAATAAATAACATAAAAAAAGCTTATATTATTGCACCGCCTACGGCGGTGCACTAACACGAAGTGTATATGCAGACTTTTATTTTGAAACTTTCAGTTAGCGTCTTTTTAACTACCACACCAATTCATTGTGTTACAGTAGTTTGTTTAAACCAGTCACATAAAGGCCAAAAGAGTAATGACCTGATGTGAAAAATGTCAAGGCTTTTATTTTGAAACTTTCAGTAAGCTTTATTTACAATAGCTTTACAATGGCTTTTTATTTACAGTTGATTACACACTAATCCAAT
This sequence comes from Poecilia reticulata, assembly GCF_904066995.2. NCBI lineage: Eukaryota > Metazoa > Chordata > Actinopteri > Cyprinodontiformes > Poeciliidae > Poecilia > Poecilia reticulata. The sequence continues at coordinate 72,863 of NW_027675160.1, read as the reverse complement.
GTGTAACTGTGGTTTGGTTAATCCAGCTTTATAATGCCCCATACAGCAAGCAGATCTAAGAGCCAGCTCATCCCTATGTGCTATTTGAGAGTTCCGCCATGTTGTAGTTCTGACCGTCAGTCATTGTAGTTCTAAAGAGCAGCTCAACTATCGTGTGAGTGAGACACAACGGGATAAACAGATTCTAACTGTTTGAAGCAGTTAGTTTATCTGAACAAAGCAGTCCAAACATCTCCATCCTATTCAGGATCTTTTAGAGTGATCCGAAAACCGTGTGAAGGATATAGTCAAGGGGGCTCAAATGCTAATGTTTGTGCTAATGTTAATGAACTGCCTTGCTGCGCAAGGCAGTTCACTATCCTGAGAAATAAATAACATAAAAAAGGCTAATATTATTGCACCGCCTTCGGCGGTGCACTAACACTAGAGGAATAGGTAGACTTTTAATTTGAAACTTTCAGTAAGCTTCATTTTAATGACCATGCTAATTCAATGTGCAACTCTGGTTTGTTTAAACCAGTCCCATAAAGCCCAAAAAAGCAATAACCTGATGTGAAAAATGTCAGGGCTTTTATTTTGAAATTTTCAGTAAGCTTCATTTTAAATAGACACACTAATCCAATGTGTAACAGTGGTTTGGTTAATCCACCAATATAATGACCAAAACAGCAAGTAGCTCTAAATTCCAGCTCAGCCCTCCTCTGTAATAACTGAATGATCCGCCATGTTGTAGTTCTGACCTTCTGCTCTGCCCTCTGTATTAAGGTGTTCCACCATGTTTAGAACTACAGAGACCTTGTAGGCCAAACCAGCAGTTGCCATAGCGATCAAGCCTCTGCCAACTGCTGTGTGTGTGTGAGAGACACTTCATGCAACTTTGAGAACACCCAGTCACTTTTCATGAAAAAAGCAGTCTGAACGACCCCTTCCCGTTCGGGAACCGTTATGCCGATCCAAAAACCGTTTGAAGCGTATGAGAGGGCTACTTGTCGTCTCCGATAGTCCCGTGATTCATATCTGTAGGTCATTCACAATAATTGCACTGATGAGAGAAAAATGGTGTGTGGTGAGCTCAGTAATTTTTCAAAAACCTATATTAAACACTGAGGAGGAGCGTCAGTTGGTCATGTCCCATAACTTTGCTCTGAAGCACCTGGACAGAAAACCGTAAGCCCTAGAGAAATTTCGAAAACATTTTACCGGAGCAGACATGCGGTGCTATCTCCTGACCAACTTTCATACCAATAGCACAAGTTTTACGGCCATGAGAACGATTTCAAAATTATTTTTGGGTCAAAATTCCACCCTCTTTCTCACTCTAAAAAGCGGCAGTTGGTTTCAGTTACACTCTAACGTTTCGGCAGTTGGAAATTTCGCTCGTTTTTCGCTTTTTACGTCGCCGTCGTAACTCCGATCCCCTATAAAAGTAATAGCTCCCTTCTCGGCATCGAGCCGCACGATTTGATACCACTTTTGTGGGTGGGCACGCAGCGGTACGAGCCGCATTAACGGTAATGGAAGAAAAATAAAGATATATATAAATAAATAAAGAGACGTTCTATTGGGTGTAGAACAATAGGTGCCTGCCATGCAATGCATGGAGGCAGTACTGACTTGCTTCGCAAGTCAGTACTGCTCTCCTTATGCATTGCTATGGCATGCCCCTAACTAGAAAATTCCTGCAGAAATTTTAAAGGGGCATGCCAAAGTGTGCCCGTCGGCTTTGAGCCAGCGTTATGTTAAAAATTTGCGTTAATGCTAAAGAAAGCTGCAACGTAGTCAATAACCTGTGGAGAGGCAGAAGCATGTTGACTAAGCTGTACTTGTACCATTCATTATGTTAAAATTAATGCATAAGCTAAAATTAGCCAGTATGCTAATGTTAGCCTAAATGCTGGCAGTAGCATGTGGAGCAACAGGAACATGTTGTTTTAATTTTACTGCTCCATTCAGTATACATGTGTAATAAATGAGAAAATTAGCTAATAGCTAACTTTAGGTAAAAGTGCTAGTACACTAGTCAACGGAAGTGAAATGCTAATGCGCAAGGCAGTTCACTATCCTGAGAAATAAATAACATAAAAAAGCTTATATTATTGCACCGCCTACGGCGGTGCACTAACACGAGAGGAATATGCAGACTTTATTTTGAAACTTTCAGTTAGCGTCTTTTTAACTACCACACCGATTCATTGTGTTACTGTAGTTTGTTTAAACCAGTCACATAAAGCACAAAAGAGGAAATACCTGATGTGAAAAATGCCAAGGCTTTTATTTGAAACTTTCAGTAAACTTCATTTTAACTACCACACCAATTCATTGTGTTACAGTAGTTTGTTTAAACCAGTCACATAAAGGCCAAAAGAGTAATGACCTGATGTGAAAAATGTCAAGGCTTTTATTTTGAAACTTTCAGTAAGCTTTATTTACAATAGCTTTACAATAGCTATTTTATTTACAGTGGATTACACACTAATCCAATGTGTAACTGTGGTTTGGTTAATCCAGCTAAATAATGCCCCATACAGCAAGCAGATCTAAGAGCCAGCTCATCACTATGTGCTATTTGAGAGTTCCGCCATGTTGTAGTTCTGACCTTCAGTCATTGTAGTTCTAAAGAGCAGCTCAACTATCGTGTGAGTGAGACACAAAGGGATAAACAGATTCTAACGGTTTGAAGCAGTTAGTTTATCTGAACAAAGCAGTCCAAACATTTCCATCCTATTCAGGATCTTTTAGAGTGATCCGAAAACCGTGTGAAGCATATAGTCAAGGGGGCTCAAATGCTAATGCAATGCATGGAGGCAGTACTGACTTGCTTCGCAAGTCAGTACTGCTCTCCTTATGCATTGCTATGGCATGCCCCTAATAAAGAAACATTCTATTAGGTGAAGAACAATAGGTGCCTGCCATGCAATGCATGGAGGCAGTACTGACTTGCTTCGCAAGTCAGTACTGCTCTCCTTATGCATTGCTATGGCATGCCCCTAATAATATACAGACATTCTATTGGGTGTAGAACAATAGGTGCCTGCCATGCAATGCATGGAGGCAGTGACTGACTTGCTTGGCAAGTCAATACTGCTCTCCATGCATTGCTATGGCATGCCCCTAATAAAGAAACATTCTATTAGGTGAAGAACAATAGGTGCCTGCCATGCAATGCATGCTCTCCTTATGCATTGCTATGTCATGCCCCTAACTAGAAAAATAGCTGTTCCTAGCGAAACAGCCGTGAGAATGCATATTTGCAGAATGACTGCTGCAGAAATGCCAGAAAAAGTACAGAAAAGCTTAAGAAGTATAAGATATCAGAAGAAATAGAAAATAGTTGAAACAGTTGAACAGTGAAATGTAGCAAACTGCAGAAATTAGCTGAAGCTGAAATTAGTACACCACCAGAAATATTTGAAGAAGTGAAACTTAACATAAAGGGCCAAATAAGCATATTTGCAGAATGATTGATGGAGAAATATAAGAAACTTGAGAACAAACAATAAGAAAAGCATAAGAAAGCTAGTCATACATTGTTGAAATCCTTTGCCAACTAGTGAAACTTAGCAAAAGTGTTGAAGAATTCAGCTGAAGAAGCAGAAGTTTGTGTGCAACATGAATTATTTGAAAAAGTCAAAAAGTGAAACAGAGCGTAAGAAAGAGCACAAATAGCACACGAGGAAATAAGTGAAAACCCAGAAATACTTGAAACAATTGAACAGTGAAACAGCAAAATGCTTAAATTAGCAGAAGCAGAAAAAACAAAAATATTTGAAGGACTAAAACAGAGCTAAACCAAAAGCAAAAAGGGTCAGAAGAAGCAGAAAAGTTTGATATATGAATTGATAAAATTGATCAAAGTTTGCAGAAGACCTTATCCGACAGTAAAACCAGTAGAACCAAAGGAATATACAGAAAAGTAGACAAGCAAAATGCATAGAAACATAGAAATAGTTGAAACAATTGAATAGTGAATATACTATATTAATAATATAATAGTGAATTAATAGTGAATTATACTGTATAAATTATATAATATATAAATTATAGAGGAATTCAGCAGAAGAAGCAGGAGTTTGTGTGCAACCTGAATTATTTGAAAAAGTCAAAAAGTGAAACAGAGTTTAAGAAAGAGCATAATTGAAACAACAGGAAATTAGTGCAATCCCAGGAATAGTTGAAACAATTGAATAGTGAAACAGTAATAAGTATAAAAAATTAGTGGAAACAGTAAACCAGAAATATTTGAAAGAGTAAAACAGAGCAAAAACTAAAGCAAAAAGGGTCAGAAGAAGCAGAAATATTTGATATATGAATTTATAAAATTGATTAAAGATTGTAGAAGATCTTCAAATATAGTAAAACCAGTGGAACCAGAAGGCAAACAGAAAAGTAGACAAGCAGAATGCATAGACACAGATAAAAACAGAGCACAAGAAGAAAATACATTGAAAGAATAGGAGAAAGTGTGACAAGGTTGTACTCCAGAGGAGTTTAACAGAAAACAGTAAATCCTGTAACAATGATAGTAATAATTCCATAAAGTAGACACTAGTGGCTACATTTTAAAGCATAAAATATTTCTCTACAGTGAAATATGTATGAACAGCATAATTTTGTTTGTAAAAGAGCAGAAAAAGTTCAAAAACGGCAGTTACTAGAGTGGCCACTCAAGTAACTGAAATCAGTTACAGAGTTCCACCATAGGAAATAATGGGGCAATAAATTTGCACAAAAGGGCAATTATTTCAAAAAGTGCAATAGTGAAGTTTACCAAAAGATATAGCTCCATTCTCCTGAAGAAGCTGAACGTTTTGATATATAAATTAGTACAATTAGTGAAAGATAGTGAAAGTAGTTAAACGACAAAAAACGTACGGAAGACAGAATAATAACTAGAAAAATAGCTGTTCCTAGCGAAACAGCCGTGAGAATGCATATTTGCAGAATGACTGCTGCAGAAATGCAAGAAAATGTGGAGAAAAGCTTAAGAAGTAGAAGAAAGCATGAGAAATTGCAATAGTTGAAACAGTTGAATAGTGAAACATAGCAAACTGCAGAAATTAGCTGAAGCTGAAATTAGTACACAAACAGAAATATTTAAAGATGTGCAACATAACATAAAGTGCCAAATAAGCATATTTGCAGAATAATTGATGGAGAAATATGAGAAACTTGAGAACAAAGAGTAAGAAATTGGAAAAAAGCATAAGAAAGCTAGTCATACATTGTAGAAATCCTTTGCCAAGTAGTGAAACTTAGCAAAAGTATTGCAGAATTCAGCTGAAGAAGCAGAAGTTTGTGTGCAACATGAATTATTTGATAAAGTCAAAAAGTGAAACAGAGCGTAAGAAAGAGCACAATTAGCACACGAGGAAATTAGTGCAAACCCAGAAATAGTTGAAACAATTGAACAGTGAAACAGCAATAAGCATAAAAAATTAGTGGAAACAGTAAACCAGAAATATTTGAAGGAGTAAAACAGCAAAACCAAAAGCAAAAAGGGTAAGAAGAAGCAGAAATGTTTGATATATGAATTTATAAAATTGATTAAAGATTGTAGAAGATCTTAAAAGATAGTAAAACCAGTAGAACCAGAAGGCAAACAGAAAAGTAGACAAGCAAAATGCATAGAAACATGGAAATAGTTGAAACAATTGAATAGTGAATATACTATATTAATAGTATAATAGTGAATTAATAGTGAATTATATTGTATAAATTATATAATATATAAATTATAGCAGAATTCAGCAGAAGAAGCAGAAGTTTGTGTGCAACCTGAATTATTTGAAAAAGTCAAAAAGTGAAACAGAGTTTAAGAAAGAGCATAATTGAAACAAAAGGAAATTAGTGCAAATCCAGAAATAGTTGAAACAATTGAATAGTGAAACAGCAATAAGCATAGAAAATTAGTGGAAACAGTAAACCAGAAATATTTGAAGGGGTAAGAAGTAGAAGAAAGCAGAAGAAAGCGGAAGAAATAGAAATAGTTGAAACTATTGAATAGTGAATATACTATATTAATTTATTTAATAGTGAATTAATAGTGAATTATACTGTATAAATTATATAAATTATATAATATATTAATTATAGCAGAATTCAGCAGTAGCAGGAGGTTGTGTGCAACCTGAATTATTTGAAAAAGTCAAAAAGTGAAACAGAGTTTAAGAAAGAGCATAATTGAAACAACAGGAAATTAGTGCAATCCCAGGAATAGTTGAAACAATTAAATAGTGAAACCGTAATAAGTATAAAAAATTAGAGAAAACAGTAAACCAGAAATATTTGAAGGAGTAAAACAGAGGAAAACCAAAAGCAAAAAGGGTCAGAAGAAGAAGAAATGTTTGATATATGAATTTATATAATTGATTAAAGATAGTAGAAGATCTTAAAAGATAGTAAAACCAGTAGAACCAGAAGGCAAACAGAAAAGTAGACAAGCAGAATGCATAGAAACAGATAAAAACAGAGCACAAGAAAAAATACATTGAAAGAATAGGAGAAAGTGTGACAAGGTTGTACTCCAGAGGAGTTTAACAGAAAACAGTAAAACCTGTTGCAATGATAGTAATACTTCCATAAAGTAGACACTAGTGGCTACATTTTAAAGCATAAAATATTTCTCTACAGTGAAATATGTATGAACAGCATAATTTTGTTTCTAAAAGAGCTGAAAAAGTACAAAAACGGCAGTTACTAGAGTGGCCACTCTAGTAACTGAAATCAGTTACAGAGTTCCACCATAGGAAATAATGGGGCAATAAATTTGCACAAAAGGGCAATTATTTCAAAAAGTATAATAGTGAAGTTTACCAAAAGATATAGCTCCATTCTCCTGAAGAAGCTGAACGTTTTGATATATAAATTAGTACAATTAGTGAAAGATAGTGAAAGTAGTTAAACGACAAAAAACGTACGGAAGACAGAATAATAATAATAAAGAGAAACAGAAACACTATAAGTGAGAATGCATTGAATGCATTCTCACTGACTAGAAAAATAGCTGTTCCTAGCGAAACAGCCGTGAGAATGCGTATTTGCAGAATGACTGCTGCAGAAATGCAAGAAAAAGTAGAGAAAAGTTTAAGAAGTAGAAGAAAGCAGAAGAAATAGAAATAGTTGAATCAGTTGAATAGTGAAACATAGCAAACTGCAGAAATTAGCTGAAGCTGAAATTAGTACACAAACAGAAATATTTAAAGATGTGCAACATAACATAAAGTGCCAAATAAGCATATTTGCAGAATAATTGATGGAGAAATATGAGAAACTTGAGAACAAAGAGTAAGAAATTGGAAAAAGCATAAGAAAGCTAGTCATACATTGTAGAAATCCTTTGCCAAGTAGTGAAACTTAGCAAAAGTATTGCAGAATTCAGCTGAAGAAGCAGAAGTTTGTGTGCAACATGAATTATTTGATAAAGTCAAAAAGTGAAACAGAGCGTAAGAAAGAGCACAATTAGCACACGAGGAAATTAGTGCAAACCCAGAAATAGTTGAAACAATTGAACAGTGAAACAGCAATAAGCATAAAAATTAGTGGAAACAGTAAACCAGAAATATTTGAAGGAGTAAAACAGCAAAACCAAAAGCAAAAAGGGTCAGAAGAAGCAGAAATGTTTGATATATGAATTTATAAAATTGATTAAAGATTGTAGAAGATCTTAAAAGATAGTAAAACCAGTAAAACCAGAAGGCAAACAGAAAAGTAGACAAGCAAAATGCATAGAAACATGGAAATAGTTGAAACAATTGAATAGTGAATATACTATATTAATAGTATAATAGTGAATTAATAGTGAATTATATGTATAAATTATATAATATATAAATTATAGCAGAAGAAGCAGAAGTTTGTGGGAAACCTGAATTATTTGAAAAAGTCAAAAAGTGAAACAGAGTTTAAGAAAGAGCATAATTGAAACAACAGGAAATAAGTGCAATCCCAGGAATAGTTGAAACAATTGAATAGTGAAACAGTAATAAGTATAAAAAATTAGTGGAAACAGTAAACCAGAAATATTTGAAGGAGTAAAACAGATTAAAAGCAAAAAGGATAAGAAGAAGCAGAAATGTTTGATATATGAATTTATAAAATTGATTAAAGATAGTGGAAGATCTTAAAAGATAGTAAAACGAGTAGAACCAGAAGGCAAACAGAAAAGTAGACAAGCAGAATGCATAGACACAGATAAAAACAGAGCACAAGAAGAAAATACATTGAAAGAATAGGAGAAAGTGTGACAAGGTTTTACTCCAGAGGAGTTTAACAGAAAACAGTAAAACCTGTTGCAATGATGGTAATAATTCCATAAAGTAGACACTAGTGGCTACATTTTAAAGCATAAAATATTTCTCTACAGTGAAATATGTATGAACAGCATAATTTTGTTTATAAAAGAGCAGAAAAAGTTCAAAAACGGCAGTTACTAGAGTGGCCACTCAAGTAACTGAAATCAGTTACAGAGTTCCACCATAGGAAATAATGGGGCAAAAGATTTGCACAAAAGGGCAATTATTTCAAAAAGTGCAATAGTGAAGTTTACCAAAAGTCATAGCACCATTCTCCTGAAGGAGCTGAACGTTTTGATATATAAATTAGTACAATTAGTGAAAGATAGTGAGAGTAGTTAAACCAGGAAAAACGTACGGAAGCCAGAATAATAATAATAATAATAACTAGAAAAATAGCTGTTCCTAGCGAAACAGCCGTGAGAATGCATATTTGCAGAATGTCTGCTGCAAAAATGCAAGAAAAAGTAGAGACAAGCACAAGAAGTGAAGGAAAGCAGAAGAAATGGAAATAATTGGAAAGTGGAACAAATCAAAAAGTATAAATATAGCAGTAGTGGAAAATACTTTAAAACCAGAAAAAGTTGAAACAGTTGGAACAGTGAAACATAGAAAGACAGGAAAAACAATAAAATATCAGAACCAGTAATTATTACAAAGCCAGAAATATTTGAAGAAGTGAGACAGCAAAACAAAAAAGCATAAACGAACAGCAGAAGCAGAACAGTTTGATACATGATTTACTGAACTTGATTAAATCTTGCAGAAGACTTTAAAAAATAGTTACGAAATTGAAGTAAAAGTATATATATATATATATATATATATATATATATATATATATATATATATATATATATATATATATATATATATATATAGATGTGATATATATATCACAGGAAGCATGTAACAGACATTTTCATTGAAAGATAAGAATGAAACCATTTATAAAGATATGTTCACCCTGTGATTTGTATTATAAAGTATCTCTTTATCATTTAATTTGAACAAGCAAAGCCAGTGATGCAGCACCTGGGATTGCACAACTTCTCGCTAACTGCACTGGTTGTTATTCTATGAGAGCAATGCTCCGTCTGTCTGTACGTCGCAAATAACATGGTTAAAAACATTTAATGTATGAACTGATTTTCCATAATTTATTCTATGTATTTAATGTACTGTGTTTTTATTGTCACCAACTGTGTGTGTAACGTGTTTTGTTTGCTGAGGAGCGATCTTTAACGGCAAATTATTGAAGATAGCAAACAGCATGCAGATTCTTAATTGAGGCAGGCAGTTCTCGTGCCTTATCGCTGGGGGCACTCATGAGCCCAGATATTGTAGCTCAACTGCAGAGTAAGAGACAGTACCAGGGAGCTAGCCACACATTAGCTGTGCTGATACAGAGAGCGAGAAAGACGTGGTTTTGAGTTGTACTTTAACGGTTTCTCCCTTTGCACGAATTTAATAATATCTACATGTCTAAGTTTGTTTGACGGAATTATAACAGAATTATTCTGCGGAGGCGGCGCTGCTATGGATGTCATAGCAGCGTAAAGCTCTCCAATGCTGGAGACCTTTAATGCCCTCCAGCATTGTACGCATGCGCATAATTTCCTTATGTAAACAATAACATGCAGGGTCTAGATTTGTAAATCTGATTATAAGTAAGTTGGAGCCTCACCAGCTATAAATATCACCGCACAAAATGTTTGTTGCAGATTTGCATGCAACAAACATTTTTTGTTGCATGCAACGATGCAACAATGATGTACATTTATTAATGTACATCATTAATATATGATGTACATTTATTAATGTTTGTGATGGAAAACCTTACATGGATTTAATTTTTGTAAAATAGCCAAATGAGTTTTGTAAACCAAAAGATTTTTAATTTGTAAATGGATTGAAAAATTTGGGACTTGAGGTCAAAAAATGACCATAACCACATTCACTTTAAATGCAAAATAAATAAATTGAATATAAACCTGGAAAACTGCACTAAGTGTAATAATGCTGCGCGTATCAAAAGGCAAACTAAGAATGTACTCAGTTCTATTTATTTTCTTTACATACTGTCAATACACAATGTCACACATTTTGTAAAATGTCATAGAACTTTTTTATTTCAGTCAAGTCATACAAACATTTCATTTGATTCAGACTATCAAGCAGTACAATATTCTGAATTATTCAAAGTAAACAGTTTCTAAAGAAACCCAGAAGATTGCATTGCCTTAATGATATTTACCATTTATTCCTCCTCAATGGGACATAAAAGTGAAAAACATTTGCCGTGTATCATTGACTTTTTTGCAATCCCTTGTACCGAGCAACAGTGGAGAGGAAAAACTCCCTTCAACAGGAAGAAACCTCTGACAGATCCAGGCTCGATACAAGCAGCCATCTGCCACGACTGACTGGGCTTTTTAGAAGACATGATATGAGAAGTAGGTCTTCTCAAATCATGCACAATAAACAGCTTTCTGTGCAAAAAAAAAAGAACGGAATTATTTTTGATCATGAAAATGATCAAAAATGATTCATGCTTTATACTTCAGTAAAGAAAAAACTCACTAAAGCAGTAGTAGCAATACATTGTGAAACTGGAGGTGTACAAGTTACACAGATACAGAAAAAACCTATGAGGACATGGTCAATTATATTTAGAAATGTATTGTATTTTCATTCTTAAGCTTAAAGAATGGAATGTCAAGATTACAAAGCCTCTACTGAAAAGAATGTGACCAAACCCCCACCCCAAGAAACAAATTCAGTTTAAAATGAGTGAGTTTATCCTAACTAATGAGTGTAGTTTATCCTATTGCTAAACTATACTAGTTCAACACCCTCATTCTAATTTTGCTAATGATTAAAATTAATTGACAATGCTTTTCTCTTTTCTTTTCCCTGATGTCTATATTAGCTGCTCAAATAGCATAAGTGTGGCAATCCTTTGCCATAGCATTTTACCAGCTGATACCCCTCCCCCCACATAAATACAGGATTCACAGTTGTGTAATATGTGACTTTAAAAATATTACAATAGCATAATTTACTTTTTTTTGGTTTCTCGTAAAGATTTAGTTTTTTCTTTCCTTTTTATTGTCACCATGTTCATTAATATCAACAGGTGACAAAGCATTACTCATTGCATAAAGTCACAAGTTTACACACTAGGAGTCCCGTCTTATTCCCACTTTTAGTATGATGAAAATAATCCTGCTAAACTAAAACACTTGAGATTTGATATCTTACATATTTAAACTTTCACTAGTTGACACTTTAACCCAACATGTGGAAACCTGATTAAAAAAACACATTTGTACGTAAACATGATGTAAATCTGCAAATCTACAGAGATTTTAGCAGAATGAAATGAGCTTAATTACAAATTTGTCAAAACTGTGTATAGTTCACATTTACATGGTTGTTGTGAAGATGATTCTGGTGATGCAAGTTAAAATAATAATAAAAATCAGTCACTGTGAAGATATAAATGTTCACACTCGATGGGGCCTTTCTGATTGCCGCTGCAGCTTCCTTTAACCTGCTCAGTGTTTGCAACATCATTGGACAGATGGGTGCAGATCTTCAGGAAAAAAGTGAGACACTTTAACCCTCTGAGCAAACAGTTCAAGTTTCTTACTTCTTCCTACTTCTTTTCAAACATGTTAAGATAACTGTGGTCCAAAAATATCTGTCTTTTGGATTTCTTGTTCCTGTGCATGATTTTATACTGTAATATTCAAAATAAATCAATAAATGGAAGCCTCAGTCCTCGTCACAGGTGTCCTGGAATGCTGACTGTTGTATCATGTCATCTGTCACAACGCGTTTAGCTGTCCTAACACGCTAACATTACGGCCACTAAAGATGAAAAAATAAATACGACAGTCAGCTGGACAAAGATTGTAGTTATTTCTCAGTTAGTTGAACAGAAGCAATATTGAGTTCTCACCAGAGTCGGCTGCACCTCATCTCTGCTGGTGAAAGGGATGCCTTGGGGATACCAGACATGCATGGGAAAGTCCTCCTGAGAAACCAAGAGAAAACATGTGTTGTAATGACCTATAAACGGTAAACGTCCTATGACACATGATAGGTAGTTACCTTCAACCTTGCTGCAGGAGACACAATGTCTTGTAAGTGAAGTTTCATGAACAGATGTTAAGTTCATGTTTAGCTGTGAGAGTCTCAGCTTGATTGGAGTGGATGGCCGAGCTACAACTTAAGACACTTTAATCTGTAATGCAAAGAGATTTATCATGAGTAACAATAGCATTCTCGGAGAAAAGAAGTGAACATTTACACTTACAAATCAAATAGCTCCACTTCAGCCACAGCAGTAGGATATCCCTTGACTGATGCAGCAAGAGGAGATGTCTCTGAGTGCTCAAGCTGGAGAACATGTTTCTGTGTAAGGAAGTTCTTTTTTTCCCTCAGTGGTCACCAGTGCTCAGTTGTGAGCTGAAAGGATGCATTTCACCCTGTGCCTTCAATAACGACTGTCGTGTTAGGATGCAGTAGGATCTTCTGTTTTGGTCGAGTGTGAACTGGAGGAGATGTTGAAGCTTGCAGTCGTTTTTCAGGTGGTGTTAACTGATGTTGAGACTAAAATGTTCCTAGTCAAAGCCCCCCACCCACCTACCCACCCACTATGCCTGAACCCTTCCTAAACTCCCATTTTTCATCCCAAGGGGGCATCAGCTGGCATATGTTATTGGTTCATGAGGAAGCCTGTGTTACACACAGACCTCCTGGTGAATTTGTTTTGTGATCTACTGTAGCAGCTTGTTTAGAACTGCTGAAAGAGTTGTGGTTTGTGCACTTATCAATATAAATGCACAAGCCACAACTTCTTTAAAGTTTGTATGAATTTGAATTTTACATTAATCATATCCTATATTACATACTATATATATATATATATTTATATTATATTAAATTGATCTTTAATTTAAAGTCTCAAATCTAAATGAGCAGACTTATTTAGGTTTAATCAAATGGTTAGATTTTGTGACAAAAGCCTCATATATATAACTTTAATAGTTTCTACCACAAAGTTTATCACTGGAAAAATTGCAATATTCTTAAAACATAAACTGTTTGGATTCCTAATATTTAAAAAAATGGCATAACTCTTATTGGCTGAATAATGTAATGATTTGAAGAAATATAATTAGGAACGCTGTTGTGTAAGACATTTTAAGAGGAAATACAGTCATTTTAAAAAATTTTACCTTTGGCATGCTTTTACTCACAGACCTCTGATGATTCGGTTGTGGACAGGACACAGAACACAGGATCATGGTAACTGTAGTATGTTCTCATCACACCTGAATGTAAAGATTTCTGTGGCTGAGAAATGAAAATTAGATCAAGCAATGTGTTTTTCTCTGTGGTAGCAGAAGTGATCAACTGAACATATCCCCGAGACTGAAACAGCTCCAGAATTTGCCCTGGTGAACTGCGTACCTGATTCTCGTTGAAATCTCCACATACAATGACAGGGTGACAGTCCAACATCTCCAGTGCATCCAGAAGGCTTACCAGATTTTCCAGGAACGGTCTCAGGCTGTAGTCGGGAGGTCGGTACACAGCTGCAATCACTGCCCTGAATGGAGACTCAACCTTCAAAGCCACAAATTCAAGATCAGTCACATTTTGCAAATATTTTCTTTCATTAACCTTAATATGGTTTCTCACATAAACCGCCACACCACCTCCACTTTTGGAAGCCATTTGGGGAAAATTTGAATATGACACATGTCTGTTTCGTTTGAACATATTGTAGCCATCCAGATGCAGATTGTCGTAAACAAAAGATCCTTTTAGGTGAGTTTCAGTCAGACACAGCACATCTGCCAGACACAGTTCGTGATGTTTTCTTATGTCACAGATGTGAGATGGGAGTCCCTCGGTGTTATGCGAAACAATTACCAGTGTTTCTGGCCTGTTTAAAGTTTCTTTCACCTGAAGAAGAGGCATCATGTCATCTACGCTGGCTTGTCTCATGGTCTGAAGAGCTGCAGTGACTTGAGGATTGGCAAATATTTTTTTTTCGTCGAAATCCAGTCGGTAGAGTCCACTGAGAGACGTTACCCTGCTGAGAGCTACGTATGCCATACCTGGTTCAAAGATTTTCTTCAAAGACACCACAGCTGCATTTGTTGTTAGGCCTTGGGTTTTGTGAATAGTACAAGCAAAAGCCAGTTTCACAGGAAACTGTCTACGTACCACTCCATTTAGCTTCAGATTCTCCTCCGCTCTCTCGATGTAAACAAGATTGGCAGTCTCTGAAGGTCCACTTTGGTTTCTGGTCCCACTTGTTTGATTATCCATTGTCAGGCCCAGCTTACTGATGCTGTGTTCATCAGTGTCAGAAGTTACAACAGCTGTTAGGACACCAAATGCACCATTAACTAGTCCATTTTGAACATCGATATTTCTGGTAAGCATGACATGAGCTCCAACGGCAACTTTCAAAGTGTCTGCTAAATCATTTCTACCTCCCTTGCATGGTCTTTCTTTGCGTGCCATTCTGCTTGTTCGTGGATCCTTTTGGAAGTCATCTGCGTCGATGGTGATGATGTTGGAATGTAACAAGTTCAGAGTTGCCAAATTGTGTTCATCCACCAACTTATTGGTTGCAAAAATGTGCAAAACGTCAGCAGGGCAAAGACTTGGTTCTGTGATGGCTTGTGATAACAAATCTCTGTCAGCCTGAGACAATTCATCAGTTTTTCCTTTCACCCGAATTCTGTTCAGCATCTCTGCAAACGCAATATCATCTTTTTGCCTCATAATCTCAGTTAGAGAGGTCATTTGAAAATGTTCCTGCCACAAGTCAATATCCGCTGGGTCGTGTACACAAAGAGGTGTAGATTGGCGAATTGGTTTCAGCTGAGCGTAATCGCCGAGCACCAATACAGATACATCTCCAAATGGTTTATGACTTCCTTTGATTTGTTTGAGCCGTGCATCCACATAAGCAAAGAGGGGCTTAGAAACCATTGAGATCTCATCAATGATCAAGATTTGAACGTTGAATAGTTCTGACCTGATTTCATCCAACTGATTGCCAAGACCTTGAATTGGAGGTTTTAACGACCTTGGAAGTTTAAACAAAGAGTGCAGTGTTGTTCCACCGATGTTGAAAGCTGCCGTTCCAGTGAAAGAAGTGAGCAGAACAGTTGGAGCAGAAATATCAGCATCCTCTGAGAAGCGTGGCAGCCTGCTGAGTATTTTGCGTGCCTCTGAGTAAATGCATCGAATCAGATGCGACTTTCCAGTACCTGCCCCACCATTTACATACAGAAAAAATGGCTCTGGTTTCAGACCGCACACAAGTTTAAGGCAGAAGTCTCTGATGGCATAGAAAATACAGGCCTGCTTCTGGTTCAGGTTCTGATACATTTGTCTCAGCAAATTCGGATCCATAGCGGGAGGTTCTCTGATGGCTCGCATTTCATTGACGGCAGAAGACTGAGGACAAAAGTCTGGTACATTTTCCTGTTCGTTTTCAGGCTCTGCCGGCTGAAGGTCGTCGTCACACTGCAACCTCACAACTTCAGAATCAGGAGCAAGATTACACCACTCATCAATCACATGGTCTCTGCTTTCCTCAAACTCTTCAAGGGCACTCTCAATCTCCTCACTGTTTTCTCATATTTGTCTCTGTTTCTCTTGACAACACTTTTGACGGTTTCAAGGAGGTCTGAACCTGGTAGGCGGACACAGCCAGAGGAGTAAAAGGACTCGTAGGTAGGAAGACTGACGCTTCGAATTTCAAACTCTGACCGATGAGGAAGGTACAGTCTCAGTAATCTGGCATAAAACTGCTCCGGTTCCTTCTCTTTAGAACAATGATAGTAGCGGATGACGGAGGGCTTGTCATTTTTTCGCCTTGTTACAAATCCCAGCTGATTTAAAAGTGGTAAAACACCATTAGTGCTTGCCTTCTCTGAACTTACAAACCTGCAGGTAGCAGCGAAATCAGCCAAACACATTTCCTCATATTCGGGTATTTCAGGCCTTGCTTTGTACTTATCCGTCAAACTGGTCATCCATATATTGCAGGAATCCGATGGGATATCCTCCAAGAAAGACATTGGTCGACTCATCTTTACAGGATTATCGTCTGTGGGTATGAACACAACACTGCGGGAACAGTTTTTCATCTTTAATCCACAGGCTCGAGCAACACACTCCTGAGCACTAATTTCTCGCTTTTTAGAGTACGCTTGCATGATCGCTTTCATTTCATCACACTCATTGACTCGGTCCATGTTTGAATTGTCAATCACTGTTTTCAGGTACTCTGACAGTCCACTTTCTTTCTTTGTGATGTATTTTGTTAGATACTGTATACATGAGTAGGCATTTAGTATGAAAGACACATCAATGTTACTGTCCCAAGCTTTAAGCAGATGTGGATTGTAAGCATTTATCCAGCAATCTTTGGGATCACGCTTCAAGTAGATGGCAGTCTTTTTGTTCATGGTCTGAAGACAAGATTCATACTCTTCTAGCGTCAAGTGACACCGAGAAAGGATCTGCTCTAAACTCATGGAAGCGACTTCAGGTTCGTTCAGGAGTTGCATCAAAGGTCTGAGTTTGGCTTTGGCAGTTTCAGTGTCATTGTTCTCACCTGGTCTGGAGATCACTGTGTTTCTGCAGGGGGGCTTTGGAAAACCAAATCGACAACCAGAGTTCACACTCTTGAAACAAGATCTGGTGTGATTCTTACTGTGTCTCTGAACTTCAGAAACTTTCCGATACAGTTCTGGTTCTCTGTCTGGATCAGGAAGCTGTGCCGAGATGTATTTATCAACAAAATTACACACAGTTTGATCGTCTGACTCATCCAGCTGTGGAGCTCCTTCAACCCATAGCATCGCATGGATGTGTGGACTTCCTCTGTGCTGAAACTCAACTCTGTAAAAATAGTCAATCACTCTTCCCAAAGGCTGAGCATCTGACAGCAACAAATCTCTGAAAAGTGCCTCAACTCGCTTATCAAATAAACGCATGCAGGTGACAGGATTGGATCGCAGAATCTCAGACTTGGCGGTCCAGTCAAGAGCGTCGACATCAATTTCCTCACCTTGTTGCCTCTTTATGGCTTGAATGATTTCAGGCCATCTGAACTCTGCAGCTGAAAACGTGACAAAAAAACAGGGGGTGCCAATTTGACGAATTATACTGAACAAGTCTTTTGTTGCTCTGTTCCAGTATGCTGGAGTACCTCTTAGAGGTTGCATGAATCTCATGGCGTCTTTATTTCTCACCAGTTTCTCAACCTCTCGTTTGTCCTGCAACATACCTGAGGTTATTCTGCGACCATCTCTGGTTCTGGTCTTTCCTTTTCGTAGCTGAATCGTCATGCTGTTGTTAGCCAAGTGTATCTCTGTCACAAACTGTGCAAAAAACAAGTATGTTGGGTCTCTGGCAAAGCGATTATCAACATGAAATAGCCGTGACTTGAAATATCCACTTGGTGTCACTTTAATGAGTCTCCTTGTGTCCAAAGTGTTCTCTGATGTTGGAAATTGTACCGGGAAGCTCATGGATTCCAAATTTGGGGTCTTAAAAAAGCTGACGGGTGAATTTGATTGTGCCGGCGCCAAGCAGTATGTACTTTCAGAGAAACAAAGTATCTCTTCTGATATGTCAGGAGGCTGAAGGCATGATTCTATAGCAAATCCTCCATTTGGCAAATCACCTTCTTCTCCGTCATTCATCTGTGGCTGGAGTTGTTCACAATCATTGTCCTGATCATTTTCAGCCTCACATAAAGCATTTTTCTCATACTCGTCAATTTCCATCAGATCTGCTTCATCATAGTCATCCTCATCCATACTTACTTCGCTATCATCATCATCATCATCATCATCATCATCGTCATCATCATCAGGAAGTGTAGGGTCACAAAGCTCAGCTTCATGTCTAATATTTATGTCCCGATACTCTGGATGAATCTGCTTCAGTTTTAGTAATGCAGAGATTAGTTTAGACCAGGTTACTGTCTGAAAAAGTTGATGACCTCTATAGGACAAACGTCGCTTCAATTTTACTCTCATCACTTGGGACTCACTCCGAAGCCGGGGCAAGGCATTGACTGTCTCTTGGAGCTCTGATGGTACACACACAAAATTGCCCCTTATTAATCTTTGTCTGCCTTTTGGAAGAGGAATGATCTTTGCGAAAGGTATGCACTTAGCAATCAGGTGTCTTTCCAGAATATTCAAATCTGACAGTTCACTGGGAATTTCTGCCAAGTCAAGTTTGTTTGCTGCTGCTAGTGGTGGCATGTATCCTTTCTTTAGATGTCTGTGGCAGTGTGACAAATCCACTCTTGACTTCTCTCATGAGGTACTGTACACTGTCTATCCGTGCAGCTTTCATCGCAAACATGGACATACTTGCCTGTTAGACACTGTTCAACCACATCTGGTTTCTTTACATAATTTGACCTTTTACAGAGTTCTACTTGGTTGGGAAACGAGGACTTGTGACACACAGTGCACACATAAGTAGGGCCAGCCTTTATATTTAATCTGAAAACTGAAATGGCTTCATTAATCAGTCTGTTCTCTGGCGTATTAGTTTGTGCAACACATGTTTCAAGATTCTCCGTTTCTCTCTGAAGGAATCTTTTCATCTGTCTGTATTTTCTTTTTACATTCAGTGCACATCTGTTCTTTTGCAGCATCCTGAATGAACTGTCTTTATTGTATTTGTCTCTCATTAGGGATTTCATCAGTTCTTTGTGTCTGAGCCTGAATTCTCTGTTTTTTGCATAAAGCTCAGTCTTATAAGACCTCTGTCTCTGTCTAAATGTTGGATTATTTCTGTATAAATTTCTCATGTAGCTTTTCTGTCGTTCCTGAAATCTAGGATTATTTCTGTATAAATTTCTGATGTAGCTTTTCTGTCGTTCCTGAAATCTAGGATTATTTCTGTATAAATTTCTGATGTAGCTTTTCTGTCGTTCCTGAAATCTAGGATTATTTCTGTATAAATTTCTGATGTAGCTTTTCTGTCGTTCCTGAAATCTAGATTATTTCTGTATAAATTTCTGATGTAGCTTTTCTGTCGTTCCTGAAATCTAGGATTATTTCTGTATAAATTTCTGATGTAGCTTTTCTGTCGTTCCTGAAATCTAGGATTATTTCTGTATAAATTTCTGATGTAGCTTTTCTGTCGTTCCTGAAATCTAGAATTATTTCTGTATAAATTTCTGATGTAGCTTTTCTGTCGTTCCTGAAATCTAGGATTATTTCTGTATAAATTACTCACATAGTATTTTTGTCTCTGTTTAAATTTTTCATTCTCTTTGTATGCTGTTCTGATGCGTGATCTCTGTTTCTCTTTAAACTCATAACTCTGTCTATACAGATTTTTCATGTACAGGTTTTTCTTCTGCTTCCTTTCAGGGTTGTTTTGAAAATTCCTGTGAGAATAAGATATTTTCTTTGCTCTGAAGGACTCGCTTAATGCATAGTTTTCTCTTTCCTTCCTTTTTTGATTCTCTTTTCTTTGTTTCGGTATCTCTGCCTTAAGTAGTCTCATCTTCATCTTTTTCTTTTCGTTTAGGGTACTTTGACAGTTTCAAAGACATTTCCAAAAGTGCACTTGTTGCATTTTTTGTTTCACTGGAAATGGGGAGTACTATATTTTCTTGTGTGACAGACGACATAAAACTAACTGCATTAGATACACCTTCAATTACATCATCAGAAGGACCACTTGCAACAGGACACATGACTTCAACATTGATGTTTGACTCAAGAGCAGGAATGTTTTGTGTCAGGGAAGCAGACTCAACCTCTTGCTGAACAGCAGTTGGTGTCTCGATTCATTTAACAGTGGAGAGGTGCCAACTGTGTCTGAAGCATCTCTCTGGTAAAATGAGAGGGGCTGGAGTTCAAATGCACAAGATGATGGAACATTAAGCATTGTGTACACTGATTTTAATCTGTGAATCATGTCACTAAGACGGGAAAATTTCAGCATCACTGCTGTGCCAAAGTTTAAAAGATTGCATGTCATTGGCATTCCATTTTTGTTCCTTGTGTGTGGGTCAAAGTATCCATACTCACCAAATCTGCTTCTAAAAACCCCAATGGCCAAGCCTGACATGATCAGCAGCCCATATTGTACATCTGATGACAATTGTCTCAATGCTTTTTCCAGGCTTGGAAAACTCTGTCCACCTCCAAATGTTCCACATACGGGTACTGGAGTCATGGCGATCTGATATGTTGACCTGCGTGCCAGTACCTCATTTGGTAGTTCATCAGTTGCCAAATGGATGCTACGAGGAAATCTTTCTCTAGCCTGTCTGTACACAGCATCACCTTTATCCAGAATGAGGTCAAGATCTGGTCTGGTAATTGTTTCATTCTCATGGAAAAAAGCCAGAAAAACCAAACTGTTTGCCATACACTGACTGTTCCTGTATTTTCCATATTTTAACGAATCTTGACTCCGTGAGGCACACACATTTATCACTGATGGCTGAAGTTCTACATTAACTCGAGACTGCTGAGCTGAACCACGTCCCCTTTTCACCATGTCAGCATAAGACATTTGTGATGCACTTTTTGTATCTCTTGCATTATGCTGAAATACTGGTTTGGCAGTGTTTCCATTAGATAGTGTCACAGAGGATAAACTGTTTTCACTTATATTGTTTACCTGCTGTCGTTCAAAAGACTCTCCAACTGACTTGTTCTCCGAGTCAGTACCTGTCACTTTATCGCTCTGAGGCTGTTTCTCCTTCTGCCATCTGAGCTTCTGAGCCTGGGAACGCTGATTCTTTCTGGGCATTGTTGTTTAGACTTCTGGACAGGTCAGGCAGGAAACAGCAACTCCAATGGTCGTTGTTGATCTTTTTATCTCAAGATAAGCAGATACAACACAAAACTACACCAATGCACTTACAATCAATGTATTAGTGTTGAATAGCTAGTCAGTACAAACCTGTGAACAAACCTGAAGTTCAGTCCAACGTCAGTAGCAGCAAGCAGGAACACGAATTAGGCAGCTCAGATAAAAAATGAGCTTTACTTCAGTCCAATTGGAATTTTGTTCAATAAAGATTTAGCTCAGAAGATTAATTTTCAGTTTTTAAATGTATACAGATCAAGTATTTAGTTGATCTGTTTCAGAAATTATTTAAAATAGAAAATTATAATCCAATTTTGAAATAGAAGTGTTTTTAAACTTCAGGTCCAAATCAGATTACTCAAAAAGACGTCTTAGAAATATCAAAGTTTTACGTTTTTTCTTTTTACTGTTTTTGACTTTATGCCAATAGTGCTCTATAAATATATTTTGTCAGACAAGACCAGAGCTTTACTTAAGTCCAATTAGAATTGGAGCAATGTAGTTCAGCAGAAAGCAAACTTTGCTTTCAATTTCAAAATTTATACAGATCAAGTTTTTAGTTGACCTGTTTTGAGTAATTATTTTTGGCCAATTTTTAAATGGAAGCTTTTCAAACTTAAGAGATTACTCAAAAATGACGTCTTAGATGTGTGAAGCTTCCCAGTTATTTACTCTTACGGTGGAGAGAGGTAGACAGGAAAGACAGAGCAGTGAGAGGGGAGATTCTCTCAGATTCTCAATGATAGTCAGATGAGTTACTGATGAACTCGATAGAAGTAGGATTTCTCAAATATATAGCCACAAAATCAATGCCACAAAATTCATGTCACAAAATCAATAGAAGAACTGTTCAGAGGTCACAGGACGTAAGATGTGAGTGGAAAACAGATCTAGTTACTGGTAAACTAGATTAAGAGAGACAGGCAAACATCAATTTGGCAGTAAACTGATGGTTGAAGAAATAAAGGGAACTCTGGTTACTGGTAAACCAGGCTCCTGAATTCGGAAAAACCAGGCCACCTATTGGGATGCTGGTTTTTGAAGAAATTCGTAGGAGAGTTTAGGGATGGGATAGTAAAATGCACAGTAAATGGTTTTCCAGATATGTTGGAAGGAAGAGGAAAGGAAAAAACACAGTTGGAAAATTAAAATGCTTCCGACAGTGGTTAGAAAAGAGGGTCCGTGGAACACCTGCGAGACAAAGAACAGCCAATAGACATCAAAATGAAACATTCTCAACAGAGCAGCTTCTGGGTCAGATTTCATCTGAAAAGGTTCAAACTGTGAAGAGATTCATACCTACTACTATTGTGAACTAAGCTTTGTGGTGTGAATTGGGTTGTTGCTGTGTTTTCATGACCTTTATTGAAATAGTTCAATGAATGTAGATTATGATATTCTTACTGAAATAAGATGCATCCCAGCATACCAACAGATAAAAGAGCCAGTTGCTTTAGCAGAATTTAATGTTGACTTGACCTTCTTCATCAGAGATTAAAGTGAGTGACAGAAAACCTCATCATGAGTCCAGAAAACAACTCAGACGGTTGTTGCTGTACTGAGTCATGTTTCTTACAGGGTTTTGGACAACAGGGTCGTCATGTGAGCATAACCAGCATATCCTGTTTGGATCTAATTTAAAGCAAATGTTTGTGGATATGATTTTATTCAAATTGTGTGTGAGTCAGGTTGGATCAGCTGTGACAGCTCGGCTGATCCACGTTGAAACATCCGCTCACCAGGGAGGAAGGTGTTTGGGTCCACTTCTCTCTGTGAGGGAGAGTAGAAACAGTTTGTTAGTAGCTGACCAGAAAACCTTCAGGAGTCCAGAACACACATATCCGCTAAGGTTCTTTGTCCTCTGTACACAAGCTGCTTTGATCTAGACATTTCTGGACGTTTCAGCTAACTTTTTTAAATCAAATAAAGCCACATGCTGCTAGTACTCACCTCACTGAGCAGAATTTGGTGGAAATATCTAGGTTGTCTGAAAGGAGGGAAATAACAGTTAAATTTATTGAATTTATTTAACAAAGGCACATAGACAAAACAGACTAACGTAAAAAGCAGCAGTCCTATGTTTGCATCACTCTGCTTCTGCTGTAAGCGTCTGTCCCTAATAGGGCCATTTTAATAGTGCGTTTGAAATTCTATTGCAATGAAGAGTTGGGAGTGACACTATTACCTTATTTATGTTTTCAGACAAGGTTCTGTCTAAGAGGATTTTTTAAAAAGACATCGAGTCTGTTTTTTAGATACTAAGATTGTAATGTATATGGATTTTAGACAGCTCATAAGATCACCACCTTGTTACACATTTGTTTAGTGCACAAAGATGGTAGCACAGTCCAGAAAAAAATATTTCAACAAAATGAGGAAGTTTGCTAAAAAGCTTTAAATATTTTCAGTCCAATTTGTGAGATTTCTGCGTTCATAAAATGTTGGTTCAGAATGAAACTGACAAAAACATTCAGGTTTTCCACATTGTCACCGTCTAATCGTATATTTCCAAATTTATTGTTAAAAACATTTGGGCTCGACAGGCTGCTGAACTTTGCAATGTACTTACCAGGCAAAGAACGCTGGTGAGCAGTTTTCTTTCATCTGTGAAAAGACACTGTGTGTTATCTCACAATTATTGACTTGATCAGAAAAATACACAACACGTTGTGTATATTTAGGTGAATTCCAACAGTTAACACGTTAGAATGGTTTTCAGTTAAGACATATAGTAGGCGTCAATGATAGCATATCATGCTAACGGTCGGCACCCATCAGAAATAGGAGGGTTAGCGGTTTATAACTTCATTATGGTATGGCGATTCGTTAAGAAACGATTATTAATATCTTTAAGAATGAAACCGTCTTTCATCTCTTACATTTTCTGATTATTGCAAGCCAGCTCTGCACGTCACAACCCAAGAACAAAGCAACGTTTATCGAACAGCCTCTTAACGGCTGACAGTCCGTTTCAGTTGAACTGAAAAGTCTAATCAACTCCGAGGTTACCGTAGCAATTTTATACATATTTAGCTGAATAGAAGCTGATCATGAAGACAAATACTAACATATATGATTATAAATTAAGTCAATTGGAAAACCGCAGTGAAGTTAGTTTCAAGTTGGATATTCGATATTCGAGCTCCGGGGAGTAGCGGCGTTTAGCTAAAGGTTGATCCGATTTATGAACGCTAATGTCGGCCGGCGGTTCTCCACCGCTCCCGGCCGCAGCGCCCGAAGGTTCACTTAGGGACTGTCAATAAATTACCGAACCAAACCTTCCTGTCAAAGAATGTTAATAAATGCCTTGAATTGTAAAGAAAATAACTAATTGAAAGTGCTATTTCATGCTTTTACATGAGACTCAATATCATCTATTAAATTTTAAAGTCATACAATATTTCAATTATTTTAATATTAAATAATAGAATGTTCTCTTCAATAGCTTCCAGGTCATGTGACCTGTTGACTAAAAATCACTTTCAAATAATTATACTAGTCTCTATAGATGAGGCACAAACTTTTGTTTTCCATTTTTAGCCATTTTCCATTTTTTAGGAATTTTTTGGTCAAAATTGAGGGTTTTTCTTCAATAGCTTCCAGGTCATGTGACCTGTGACTAAAATCATTTAAAAATATATCTTATAAACAAATTGTTTCATTTAGCATTTCATTTTAAATTATTTTTCAAATTGAGGTTTTTCAAGTTCCAGTCATGTGACCTATGGACTAAAAATCACTTTCAAATAATTATATTAATCTCTATAGATGAGGCACAAACTTTTGTTTTCCGTTTTTGGCCATTTTCCATTTTTTAGGAATTTTTTACCTAAAATTGATAGTTTTTCTTCAATAGCTTCCAGGTCATGTGACCTGTTGACTAAAAATCACTTTTAAATAATTATACTAGTCTCTATAGATGAGGCACAAACTTTTGTTTTCTGTTTTTAGCCATTTTTCATTTTTTAAGATTATTTTTGGTCAAAATTGAGAGTTTTTCTTCAATAGCTTCCAGGTCATGTGACCTATCGACTAAAAATCACTTTCAAATAATTATACTAGTCTCTATTGATGAGGCACAAACTTTTGTTTTCCGTTTTTGGCCATTTTCCATTTTTTAGGAATTTTCTTGGTCAAAATTGAGGGTTTTTCTTCAATAGCTTCCAGGTCATGTGACCTATGGACTCAAAATCACTTTTAAATAATTATACTAGTCTCTATAGATGAGGCACAAACTTTTGTTTTACATTTTTAGCCATTTTCCATTTTGTAGGAATTTTTTTGGTCAAAATTGAGGGTTTTTCTTCAATAGCTTCCAGGTCATGTGACCTATGGACTCAAAATCACTTTTAAATAATTATACTAGTCTCTATATATGAGGCACAAACTTTTGTTTTCCATTTTTAGCCATTTTCCATTATTTAGGAATTATTTTACTCAAAATTGAGGGTTTAGGTTCAATAGCTTCCAGGTCATGTGACCTATGGACTCAAAATCACGTTTAAATAATTATACTAGTCTCTATTGATGAGGCACAAACTTTTGTTTTCTGTTTTTAGCCATTTTTCATTTTTTAAGATTATTTTTGGTCAAAATTGAGAGTTTTTCTTCAATAGCTTCCAGGTCATGTGACCTATCGACTAAAAATCACTTTCAAATAATTATACTAGTCTCTATAGATGAGGCACAAACTTTTGTTTTCTGTTTTTAGCCATTTTCCATTTTTTAGGAATTTTTTACCTAAAATTGAGGGTTTTTCTTCAATAGCTTCCAGGTCATGTGACCTGTTGACTAAAAATCACTTTTAAATAATTATACTAGTCTCTATAGATGAGGCACAAACTTTTGTTTTCCATTTTTAGCCATTTTCCATTTTTTAAGATTATTTTTGGTCAAAATTGAGAGTTTTTCTTCAATAGCTTCCAGGTCATGTGACCTATGGACTCAAAATCACTTTTAAATAATTATATTAATCTCTATAGATGAGGCACAAACTTTTGTTTTCCGTTTTTGGCCATTTTCCATTTTTTAGGAATTTTTTGGTCAAAATTGAGGGTTTTTCTTCAATAGCTTCCAGGTCATGTGACCTGTTGACTAAAAATCACTTTTAAATAATTATACTAGTCTCTATTGATGAGGCACAAACTTTTGTTTTCTGTTTTTAGCCATTTTTCATTTTTTAAGATTATTTTTGGTCAAAATTGAGAGTTTTTCTTCAATAGCTTCCAGGTCATGTGACCTATCGACTAAAAATCACTTTCAAATAATTATACTAATCTCTATAGATGAGGCACAAACTTTTGTTTTCCATTTTTAGCCATTTTCCATTTTTTAGGAATTTTTTGGTCAAAATTGAGGGTTTTTCTTCAATAGCTTCCAGGTCATGTGACCTATGGACTCAAAATCACTTTTAAATAATTATACTAGTCTCTATAGATGAGGCACAAACATTTGTTTTCTGTTTTTAGCCATTTTCCATTTTTTAGGAATTTTTTACCTAAAATTGATAGTTTTTCTTCAATAGCTTCCAGGTCATGTGACCTGTTGACTAAAAATCACTTTTAAATAATTATACTAGTCTCTATAGATGAGGCACAAACTTTTGTTTTCCATTTTTAGCCATTTTCCATTTTTTAGGAATTTTTTGGTCAAAATTGAGGGTTTTTCTTCAATAGCTTCCAGGTCATGTGACCTATGGACTCAAAATCACTTTTAAATAATTATACTAGTCTCTATAGATGAGGCACAAACTTTTGTTTTCCATTTTTAGCCATTTTCCATTTTTTAGGAATTTTTTGGTCAAAATTGAGGGTTTTTCTTCAATAGCTTCCAGGTCATGTGACCTATGGACTCAAAATCACTTTTAAATAATTATACTAGTCTCTATAGATGAGGCACAAACTTTTGTTTTACATTTTTAGCCATTTTCCATTTTGTAGGAATTTTTTTGGTCAAAATTGAGGGTTTTTCTTCAATAGCTTCCAGGTCATGTGACCTGTTGACTAAAAATCACTTTTAAATAATTATACTAGTCTCTATAGATGAGGCACAAACTTTTGTTTCCCATTTTTAGACATTTTTCATTTTTTAGCATTATTTTTGGTCAAAATTGAGGGTTTTTCTTCAATAGCTTCCAGGTCTTGTGACCTATCGACTAAAAATAACTTTTAAATAATTATACTAGTCTCTATAGATGAGGCACAAACATTTGTTTTCTGTTTTTAGCCATTTTCCATTTTTTAGGAATTTTTTACCTAAAATTGATAGTTTTTCTTCAATAGCTTCCAGGTCATGTGACCTGTTGACTAAAAATCACTTTTAAATAATTATACTAGTCTCTATAGATGAGGCACAAACTTTTGTTTTCCATTTTTAGCCATTTTTCATTTTTTAAGATTATTTTTGGTCAAAATTGAGGGTTTTTCTTCAATAGCTTCCAGGTCATGTGACCTATGGACTAAAAATCACTTTTAAATAATTATACTAGTCTCTATAGATGAGGCACAAACTTTTGTTTTCCGTTTTTGGCCATTTTCCATTTTTTAGGAATTTTTTGGTCAAAATTGAGGGTTTTTCTTCAATAGCTTCCAGGTCATGTGACCTGTTGACTAAAAATCACTTTTAAATAATTATACTAGTCTCTATAGATGAGGCACAAACTTTTGTTTTCTGTTTTTAGCCATTTTTCATTTTTTAAGATTATTTTTGGTCAAAATTGAGAGTTTTTCTTCAATAGCTTCCAGGTCATGTGACCTATCGACTAAAAATCACTTTTAAATAATTATACTAATCTCTATAGATGAGGCACAAACTTTTGTTTTCCATTTTTAGCCATTTTCCATTTTTTAGGAATTTTTTGGTCAAAATTGAGGGTTTTTCTTCAATAGCTTCCAGGTCATGTGACCTATGGACTCAAAATCACTTTCAAATAGTTCTACTGGTCTGTATAGATGAGGCACAGACATTTGTTTTAAATCATTTTCCTTTTTTTGAATTTTTTTGGTCAAAATTGAGTGTTTTTCTTCAATAGCTTCCAGGTCTTGTGACCTGCTGACTAAAAATCACTTTTAAATCATTATACTAGTCTCTATATATGAGGCACAAACTTTTGTTTTCCATTTTTAGCCATTTTCCATTTTTTAGGAATTTTTTGGTCAAAATTGAGGGTTTTTCTTCAATAGCTTCCAGGTCATGTGACCTATGGACTCAAAATCACTTTTAAATAATTATACTAGTCTCTATAGATGAGGCACAAACTTTTGTTTTCCATTTTTAGCCATTTTCCATTTTTTAGGAATTTTTTGGTCAAAATTGAGGGTTTTTCTTCAATAGCTTCCAGGTCATGTGACCTATGGACTCAAAATCACTTTTAAATAATTATACTAGTCTCTATAGATGAGGCACAAACTTTTGTTTTCCGTTTTTAGCCATTTTCCATTTTTTAGGAATTTTTTACCTAAAATTGATAGTTTTTCTTCAATAGCTTCCAGGTCATGTGACCTGTTGACTAAAAATCACTTTTAAATAATTATACTAGTCTCTATAGATGAGGCACAAACTTTTGTTTTCTGTTTTTAGCCATTTTCCATTTTTTAGGAATTTTTTACCTAAAATTGAGGGTTTTTCTTCAATAGCTTCCAGGTCATGTGACCTGTTGACTAAAAATCGCTTTTAAATAATTATACTAGTCTCTATATATGATCCACAAACTTTTGTTTTCCATTTTTAGCCATTTTTCATTTTTTAAGATTATTTTTGGTCAAAATTGAGAGTTTTTCTTCAATAGCTTCCAGGTCATGTGACCTATGTACTAAAAATCACTTTCAAATAATTATACTGATCTCTATAAATGAGGCACAAACTTTTGTTTTCCATTTTTAGCCATTTTCCATTTTTTAGGAATTTTTTGGTCAAAATTGAGGGTTTTTCTTCAATAGCTTCCAGGTCATGTGACCTGTCGACTAAAAATCACTTTTAAATAATTATACTAGTCTCTATATATGAGGCACAAACTTTTGTTTTCCATTTTTAGCCATTTTCCATTATTTAGGAATTATTTTACTCAAAATTGAGGGTTTAGGTTCAATAGCTTCCAGGTCATGTGACCTATGGACTCAAAATCACTTTTAAATAATTATACTAGTCTCTATAGATGAGGCACAAACTTTTGTTTTACATTTTTAGCCATTTTCCATTTTTTAGGAATTTTTTTGGTCAAAATTGAGGGTTTTTCTTCAATAGCTTCCAGGTCATGTGACCTATCGACTAAAAATCACTTTCAAATAATTATACTAGTCTCTATTGATGAGGCACAAACTTTTGTTTTCTGTTTTTAGCCATTTTTCATTTTTTAAGATTATTTTTGGTCAAAATTGAGAGTTTTTCTTCAATAGCTTCCAGGTCATGTGACCTATCGACTAAAAATCACTTTCAAATAATTATACTAGTCTCTATAGATGAGGCACAAACTTTTGTTTTCTGTTTTTAGCCATTTTTCATTTTTTAGCATTATTTTTGGTCAAAATTGAGAGTTTTTCTTCAATAGCTTCCAGGTCATGTGACCTATCGACTAAAAATCACTTTTAAATAATTATACTAGTCTCTATAGATGAGGCACAAACATTTGTTAACCATTTTTAGCCATTTTTCATTTTTTAAGATTATTTTTGGTCAAAATTGAGAGTTTTTCTTCAATAGCTTCCAGGTCATGTGACCTATGGACTCAAAATCACTTTTAAATAATTATATTAGTCTCTATATATGAGGCACAAACTTTTGTTTTCCATTTTTAGCTATTTTCCATTTTTTAGGAATTTTTTGGTCAAAATTGAGGGTTTTTCTTCAATAGCTTCCAGGTAATGTGACCTGTTGATTCAAAATCTGTGTGAAATTGTTCTATCAGTCTGTATAGATGAGGCACCCTCCTTATTTCCCCATTTTAGATATTTTAATTTTTTTTCCATAATTTAAATAAAAAAATATGATTGGTGTTTAATAGCTTACATTTCATGTGACCCACTGACAAGGAACAAAAAGGGTTAAATTGAATAGGTATGAGTGTGCACCACCTAGTCTAGTAGAATAATTTTACATTTATTTTGAGTAAATTGATCACATGACCCATAAGCTATTAAGAAAATTCAATCAATCAATCATCTTCCCCTTGTCCGCAGTCGGGTTTAGGGGTCAGCAGAGGCCCAGACTTCCCTCCCACCAGCTCCTCCAGGGGAATCCCAAGGCGTTCCCAGGCCAGCTGAGAGACATAGTCCATCCAGCGTGTCCTGGGTCTTCCTGTGGGCCTCCTCCTGGTAGGACGTGCCCAAAAGACCTCACTAGGGAGGCGCCAAGGAGGCATTCTAATCTGATGCCTGACCCACCTCAGCTGGCTCCTCTCAAAGTGAAAAATCAGCGGCTCTACTCTGAGTCCCTCCTGGATGACTGAGCTTCTCATCCTATCACTAAGGGAGAGCCCAGAAAACGTATGGAAAAAAAAATAATTTTGGCCGCTTGTGTTTGTAATTTTGTTCTTGCAGTCAAGACCCTTAAACCAATGCCATAGATGAAGGTAGGGACGTAGATCGACTGGCAAATAGAGTCCTTCCTTTTTGATCCAGCTGTCTCTTCACCACGACAGACTGGTCCAGCGCCCACTTCACTGCAGACGCTACGTCAATCCGTCTATTGATCTCCTGTTCCATTTTTCCCTCATTCTTAATGTTATGGATTCTGCATTTTCCTCCATCTCTTTTAGCCTCTTTCATCTGCCTCACATGCTGAAGCATACATAACCATGTTTATATGTGACTGCTGACAGTCATATGTAAACCGACTGAAACTGATTAGAGTACAGTTTATGGAGGGTCCAGATTTCAGAGATGAATAAAAAGCTAAACTTGCTACAATCTTTGCCTCACTTGGCTACTTGTCACTTGGCCCCAGAGCTGGACGATGAATGTAACCTAAGAAGCATGATGTTCCATTTGGATGATATGTATGGATTGTGAAATTTGATTATCTTTTGGCATTAAAGCTTGTTTTTATATATAACCAAATCTCATTATTTCTCAATTTACAATGAGTGGTTCTGGTCGGGTCCTGAAACTGGTTAATGAACATGGGTGGTGAACAGAGACAGAAATGAATGAACTCCAACATTGAACAAGATGCTAAGATGCTTAAACTCCTCCACTTGGGTCAGGAAAATCTTACCTGACTTTTCAAGCTCAAGACCAGGGCTTTGGATCTGGAGGTACTGATCCTCCTCCCGGCCGCTTCACACTCGGCTACTACTACTACTACTACTGCTCCAGTGAAGCTGTAGATCACGACATGATGAAGCCAGAAGGGCCACATCATCTGCCAAAAGCAGAGGCGTGATCCCAAGGCCACCAAAATGGATCCCTTCAAAACCCTGGTTGTGCAGAACGTGGCCTCGGACAGAAAACCCCCAAATAAAAAAAATCTAATCTAATTTTATTTATATATCACATTTCAACAAGGCATTTCAAAGAGCTTTACACCATAAAATTACAAAAATAAAAAGCTATAGAAACAGCCAACAACTGAAACATTAAATTTTCTCGCTGCATATCAGATTGTTAATTAATGTTCCATTAATTAACGCACGGCTCTCATCTCGAGTCATGCGATGAGATGAGACTATTTCTAGTTAGAACCTCTCAACCTCACACACCAGCTCAGGCTCCCACCAGAGAAGTGACTTTCCATGCCCAGTGATAAAACATCCATCACACAGGGTCAGAAAGCCAAGGTCCCCTCCCTCGGCATTCTAAAATCTCACATTGCACCCAACCCTTTTGGCCCATCCCACAGGTGGTGAGCCCATGGGAAGGTGAACCCACTTTGGGCTGAGGCTGGCCAGACTCCATGTGTTTTGGCAAGCACCAGGTGCTTGCCAAAACACATGCTTGCCTAACCCTATAGAGACTAGTATAATTATTTAAAAGTGATTTTTAGTCAACAGGTCACATGACCTGGAAGCTATTGAAGAAAAACCCTCAATTTTGACCAAAAATAATCTTAAAAAATGAAAAATGGCTAAAAATGGTTAACAAAAGTTTGTGCCTCATCAATAGAGACTAGTATAATTATTTAAAAGTGATTTTTAGTCGATAGGTCACATGACCTGGAAGCTATTGAAGTAAAACCCTCAATTTTGACCAAATAAATTCCTAAAAAATGGAAAATGGCCAAAAACGGAAAACAAAAGTTTGTGCCTCATCAATAGAGACTAGTATAATTATTTAAAAGTGATTTTGAGTCCATAGGTCACATGACCTGGAAGCTATTGAAGAAAAACCCTCAATTTTGACCAAAAAAATTCCTAAAAAATGGAAAATGGCTAAAAATGTAAAACAAAAGTTTGTGCCTCATATATAGAGACTAGTATAATTATTTAAAAGTGATTTTTAGTCCATAGGTCACATGACCTGGAAGCTATTGAAGAAAAACCCTCAATTTTGACCAAAACAATTCCTAAAAAATGAAAAATGGCTAAAAACAGAAAACAAAAGTTTGTGCCTCATCAATAGAGACTAGTATAATTATTTAAAAGTGATTTTTAGTCGATAGGTCACATGACCTGGAAGCTATTGAAGAAAAACCCTCAATTTTGACCAAAAAAATTCCTAAAAAATGGAAAATGGCTAAAAATGTAAAACAAAAGTTTGTGCCTCATCTATAGAGACTAGTATAATTATTTAAAAGTGATTTTTAGTCGATAGGTCACATGACCTGGAAGCTATTGAAGTAAAACCCTCAATTTTGACCAAATAAATTCCTAAAAAATGGAAAATGGCCAAAAACGGAAAACAAAAGTTTGTGCCTCATATATAGAGACTAGTATAATTATTTAAAAGTGATTTTGAGTCAACAGGTCACATGACCTGGAAGCTATTGAAGAAAAACTCTCAATTTTGACCAAAAAATTCCTAAAAAATGGAAAATGGCCAAAAATGGAAAACAAAAGTTTGTGCCTCATATATAGAGACTAGTATAATTATTTGAAAGTGATTTTTAGTCGATAGGTCACATGACCTGGAAGCTATTGAAGAAAAACCCTCAATTTTGACCAAAAAAATTCCTAAAAAATGAAAAATGGCTAAAAACAGAAAACAAAAGTTTGTGCCTCATCTATAGAGACTAGTATAATTATTTAAAAGTGATTTTTAGTCGATAGGTCACATGACCTGGAAGCTATTGAAGTAAAACCCTCAATTTTGACCAAAAAAATTCCTAAAAAATGGAAAATGGCTAAAAATGTAAAACAAAAGTTTGTGCCTCATCTATAGAGACTAGTATAATTATTTAAAAGTGATTTTTAGTCGATAGGTCACATGACCTGGAAGCTATTGAAGTAAAACCCTCAATTTTGACCAAATAAATTCCTAAAAAATGGAAAATGGCCAAAAACGGAAAACAAAAGTTTGTGCTCATATATAGAGACTAGTATAATTATTTAAAAGTGATTTTGAGTCAACAGGTCACATGACCTGGAAGCTATTGAAGAAAAACCCTCAATTTTGACCAAAAAATTCCTAAAAAATGGAAAATAGCAAAAAATGGAAAACAAAAGTTTGTGCCTCATATATAGAGACTAGTATAATTATTTAAAAGTGATTTTTAGTCGATAGGTCACATGACCTGGAAGCTATTGAAGAAAAACCCTCAATTTTGACCAAAAAATTCCTAAAAAATGGAAAATAGCTAAAAATGGAAAACAAAAGTTTGTGCCTCATCTATAGAGACTAGTATAATTATTTAAAAGTGATTTTTAGTCGATAGGTCACATGACCTGGAAGCTATTGAAGAAAAACCCTCAATTTTGACCAAAAAAGTCCTAAAAAATTAAAAATGGCTAAAAATGGTAAACAAAAGTTTGTGCCTCATCAATAGAGACTAGTATAATTATTTAAAAGTGATTTTTAGTCGATAGGTCACATGACCTGGAAGCTATTGAAGAAAAACCCTCAATTTTGACTAAAAAAAATCCTAAAAAATGGAAAATGGCTAAAAACAGAAAACAAAAGTTTGTGCCTCATCAATAGAGACTAGTATAATTATTTAAAAGTGATTTTTAGTCGATAGGTCACATGACCTGGAAGCTATTGAAGAAAAACCCTCAATTTTGACCAAAAAAATTCCTAAAAAATGGAAAATGGCTAAAAATGTAAAACAAAAGTTTGTGCCTCATCTATAGAGACTAGTATAATTATTTAAAAGTGATTTTTAGTCGATAGGTCACATGACCTGGAAGCTATTGAAGTAAAACCCTCAATTTTGACCAAATAAATTCCTAAAAAATGGAAAATGGCCAAAAACGGAAAACAAAAGTTTGTGCCTCATATATAGAGACTAGTATAATTATTTAAAAGTGATTTTTAGTCAACAGGTCACATGACCTGGAAGCTATTGAAGAAAAACCCTCAATTTTGACCAAAAAATTCCTAAAAAATGGAAAATGGCTAAAAATGGAAAACAAAAGTTTGTGCCTCATATATAGAGACTAGTATAATTATTTAAAAGTGATTTTTAGTCAACAGGTCACATGACCTGGAAGCTATTGAAGAAAAACACTCAATTTTGACCAAAAAATTCCTAAAAAATGGAAAATGGCTAAAAATGGAAAACAAGAGTTTGTGCCTCACCAATAGAGATTAGTATAATTATTTGAAAGTGATTTTTAGTCGATAGGTCACATGACCTGGAAGCTATTGAAGAAAAACCCTCAATTTTGACCAAAAAAGTCCTAAAAAATTAAAAATGGCTAAAAATGGTAAACAAAAGTTTGTGCCTCATCAATAGAGACTAGTATAATTATTTAAAAGTGATTTTTAGTCAATAGGTCACATGACCTAGAAGCTATTGAAGAAAACATTCTATTATTTAATATTAAAATAATTGAAAATATTGTATGACTTTAGAATTTAATAGATGATATTGAGTTTCATGTAAAAGCATGAAATAGCACTTACAATTAGTTATTTTCTTTACAATTCAAGGCATTTATTAACATTTCTTTGACAGGAAGGTTTGGTACGGTAATTTGTTGACAGTCCCTAAGTGAACCTTCGGGCGCTGCGACCGGGAACTGTGGAGAACCGCCGGCCGACATTAGCGTTCATAAATCGGATCAACCGTCGTCTAAACGCCGCTACTCCCCGGAGCTCGAATATCGAATATCCAACATGAAACTAACTTCACTGCGGCAATTGGAAATACCCTCTGCAATCTGAATGGACAGGTTTTCATACGAGTGATACCGTCAATTTTAGCATATGCTAATGATTGTTTG
The DNA here is from genome assembly GCF_904066995.2 of Poecilia reticulata. Taxonomy (NCBI): domain Eukaryota; kingdom Metazoa; phylum Chordata; class Actinopteri; order Cyprinodontiformes; family Poeciliidae; genus Poecilia; species Poecilia reticulata. The sequence continues at coordinate 37,355 of NW_027675160.1, read as the reverse complement.
CTATCAGAAAAAAACTCCGTATAGCGGCTTTCAACTTTATTAAGTTACAGCCACACTTAAGAAGCAATTATGTAATAACTATTTGACAAGGAAACCGTCTCTCATTGTTTATAATTTTATTATCACGACAGACCCAAATAACACACCGCTTACCTGTTGGGGACAAACGAAGAAGTGAGAACGTAACAGCAAAGAACGTCACGTCATGCGTCAGAGGCATTCAGGAGGACTCGGATATTTTCACTTCGATTACGACTGTGGCTTTTACATGCTTGTTAAATCAATTCAAGAAAGATTTGGCACCAATTTTAAGTCTCATGTACAATTCGGGTTTTGAAACAAACATTTTGAACTGCATTTATTTTTTATCGCATTAGAATTAATTATAACATTCAAAATTATATAGACTAATTATTAATTCCCTTCGTTACTTATGCCTTACTGTGACTTTTGTTGAAAGTTCAAAATGTATTGGCATAAATTGTTATTAAATAACACTGCTTCTTCATCACTGTCATAAAAAAAATATTAAATAGAAAATATAAATGTAATTTACTGTGGGAGAGGCGCTCATCAAATGCTGGTGACGTTCATTGAACGCCACTTAAAGCCACTCAACTGCGCATGTCCATAAAGCCGTGGCAGGTTAACGTGTTCTTGTTTGTGCTCTTGTTCTCGCCACAGACATAACAACTAACACACTAAAGCAGGACTGTCGGCAAAAGCGGGCATTGGGAGAAATTATCCACCTCAGAGTCATGGTCACATCCATACTTATAGGTCTTTTTTTCTTCATCCCGCAGTTAATAAAATTAACGGCGGGCCAGATTAGGATTACACAAAACCACAGGTGCAAACCGGAGGTGCAAACCATTTAAGCAAAATTAAAATAATTAGATTCAAAATCATATAGACTACTTATTTCCCTTCGTTACTCATGCTTTACTGTGGCTTTTGTTCAAAGTTCAAAATGTATTAGATTTAAGTCTTATTAAATAGCATTGCTTTTTCATCACTGTCATGAACAGCGTTCTGTTGATGAATGACCGCTCTCACTACTTGTAGCTGACCAGATTTAGGGCGGCCATCTTGGAGCGGTCCACCCACTCAGCGTTATGTGTTTAACAGTCACGATGACGTATCAGCCCATTTAATCCATCATAACACGCTTTTTTGTTACTCGAAACCATATTCAAACATCTGTCAAAGCTTTATAAGCAATTGTATTTTTTAAGTATGTTTTTATTACATAGTTCAGCATATTTAAATATGATTAGTGGCTATAACAATAGAATAGGAATAGAATATTCTGATATTGATGTATGAAGAGCAAATTACAAAGCACAGCCGTTCATAAATTAATAAATTATTTAGTAATAATGTAACCTGGTTGTAATTCTCTTTTATTATAATTACACAAAATGTCTTCTTTTGGTTATTTGTCTTGTTCCTTATCTTACTGAAACACCTCTGTCATTGTTTTAACCGTGTTATTTTAAGATCTGAAGCCCCTCCGTTTTATTTCTTCTTCTGTGGTATTGTCTTTAAATTGTTTGCGCCCCTTAGCCCCTCCCCTTTTGACATGTCCTGCGGGAGAGGTGTGTGCTTTTCATTTTTCCATCTAAATACATTCAGTTTATTTATAGATCTATTAAGTTAATTTTTGTTTTATACTTTTGTTTGGTGTAGGACTTGGAGCGGGCAGCCTATAACACGGTTGTTTTGTCTGTATTTTCGTCAGAAATAAACCGAGAATCATCCGCTTGAAAGAAACTGTGTCACGGTCCATTAACTCAAAAACCAGCACAACGCAGAAAAGGATCCGGTTACAATAGCAATACATATTTATGTAACTATATAAAGACAAGTAAATAATTATTAATAATGTCACAAATAAATAATGATTAATACTGAATAATAAATATCATTCAGTTTTAATATATATCATATATAACGGCCCGCCGTTATATATATATATATATATATATTTATATATATATATATATATATATATATATATATATATATATTTGCAAATATGCACTCTTGAGAATACATATTTTCTGAATGACTGCTGCTGAAATGCAAAAAAAGTAGAAAGACTCTTAGGTAGGAAGATTGACGCTTCGATTCATATATTAACAATAATTATATTGTTTTGCCCTTGTATCTGCTCTGATGCGTCTCTTCTCATCAACAGAAATGTTAATGGTTTTGTCATTTTCAATATGAACCTCTCGCTTGTTTGGGTTGTCATTATACATTTGAGCAATACTCTCAGGTTTGGATTTCTCCTGCCGTTTTGTCTCTTATGTTATTTATCTACAATCAGGTTAGTTTACATGTTGTCTTCTGAAAATGACAAAAAGAAAAGCAAAATCAAGAGAACAAATATGAATTAAAATAACATGCCTCCGTTTTATCACTATTTAAAACCTCTCAAACCCGACTTCGGCAATCTCCGTAAAAAACCGCTACACGTGATTTTTATTTTATTTTTATTTTTATGGTCCGCTAAAGGCTTTCATCCTTCAAAAACTATCCGGCATACAATTTTTGCCCAAAATGTTATGGTTTTCCGGCTAATTAAAATCAGCTGACGGATTTAAAGGGGCGTGTCCATTTACATGCCCTGTCATCAAATACGGTGTAAGTAAATTTTCGGTCGGCTGACCGACAATGTTCGGTATGACTTGACACAGAGAAGACTCTTAACTTTGGATACTTGAAAATATTGGCTTTGTAACCTCACGTCAGGGTCGAAATTCACCTGAAACCCCCTCCCATGCTCTCTGAATGAATTTTTAGCAGCTCTGAATGAGGTGCTAACAACGACGCTCCTGCTTCAAAGATCACTCGAGCCAAGCTGATTACCCTCTCCATTATCTTCCTGCTTCGTGCCTGGAAACTAAAAGCTAAATGGTGCGGAGGGGGATTTCTCCAACCTGACTGTGCAGAAAACCCACGTTTTGGGAACTGATAAAAGTGGTATTTTTTATTGTGATCTCTTACTTTACAGTAGAATTTATATAATTTTAATGCTTTGAGCGAGGAATCTTAAGTTTTGAGATGGTAGGAAAAATTTTGCTGCAATTTAGTCTCTGATTTGTGCGTGATTTCATCACAATGTGAGGAGTCATAGAAAGAGCTGTCAGTTCATTGTTATGTATATTACACAGTGCACAATGGTACATTTTGCATGTATATGGTGTTAATGAAGGTTTGAAACTTTGTATAATATATGGGCACAACTTCTGCCACAAACAGGAACTGCGATTTGTTTACATGTTAGCAACTTGCTAACTGACTTTTTTAAGATCTTTTACAGTAGCTGCGCTGTTACAGACTTAAAGAAATACGTGGTTTTCAGTTGTACTTTAACGTTTTCTCCCTTTACTTTTAAGCACAACACAGCAGGTTCACAGCCTCACCGTCAGAGTCTAATTACACAAACACCAAACACACACACGCACAGATATACATATACCTGAATAACCTGAAAAAAAAAAGTCAAAAAGTGAAGTTTAATTCATTTTACCCCCTCTAGCGCCGGAAGAGTTGAGAATATTTAAAACAGGCAGAAAACGTTGTGAATTAATGCATGGAAAAGGGATATGATTGTATAAGTTAAATTTCATCATACTACTTTTCAGACTCACATTCCACTGAATAATTGAAGGATTTCCACTTATATATATATATATATATGGTGTAAATTTCATTACCAAAGTTTATGTTATATGAAGAAAGTGTCATTCAATAGTAATCACCAATTTAATTTGAACAGATTAACTGATTATTTTATGAACTATAACAAAGCAAGCAAAAAAATTCTAAAAGACCTGAAATTTCAAGAGTGAAACACAACAAATACCATTAAAAAGCATAAACAGAGATTAGTCAAAAATTTTAATACTTGAAAAAAGTTGAAAAACTAAACTGAAAACATTTATTTTATTTAAATTGCAATTATTTTTTGATTATTTTTTTGATCTCATTTCCGTGAACCTCAATATCCACAACAAGGCTCCCGTCTTCCAGCATTTCATCAAACGGACTCCACAAATCTGCAGCAATCCGAAAGACTTCATCACTGTCCAGGAGGACATGTTTTTCATTTTCGTCTTCAGTGTCCATGACACCAATGACTACAGCCGCTTTTTTGTCTTCCATTTTTTCCTGTTAATACAGTACAAAAATATAGTATTTTATATTAGAAATATAATCAGGTATGTCAATTTTCATGTTGTCATCTAAAAATGAGAACAAAAAAAGAAAACCAACACCAAGGTTAAATGTCAAATAACAGTAGCAACTTGTTTGATCTTTTGCTATATATGCTATTTCCTTCAGGTTTACGTTTTTTTAAGTCCAAGATCATTTGTTTTGTGCATTTCATCAATCAGCAAGTTCAAAGTTATTCATATAATAAAATATCATACAGTCAGCAACTGTAAATGAAGCAACAACAACAAGCATGACATTTGGTCACACACCATCATCAAAAACATTAACATTGTGGATGTTGGTTCCAGATTTGTGGTGCATTTATGTTAATTGTTGTTTCTCCTTTATTTAAGTCTTCTTTTGGCAAAGCATAATAGACTTGAGTCAGAAAATATTGAATGGTTTCCAGGATATCAAAATATGTAATAAGCCATTCCATAATTTTGAAGTTGACAAAAAATTACAAGGTTAGCTCTGAGCAGTGGCACTTTTCACACTTTGTGTATATCTCCAAAGTTTAGCAAATAATTTTAATTAGAATGCCTCAATTTTAAAATATATGCACATTTTGCTTTAAATGTCTAAATCTACTTAAAATTAGATTAATTTACTTCTTCAGGAATTGACAACATACCTGAATTGTTGTAAAAGTTGTGCTTTGCAGCTGTAATCCATAGCCAGAATCCTGGCACCGAACATGTGTAATTTTGACCTGTTGGCCAATTGCCAGTTCCACCAGGGTTGCTTCCCTCCAAAGGGAGACGGGCATTGTGCAGCTGCCCTGTAATTAAAAGAATTATTGACAAAAAAATTAGAGATTTATCCAAGAGTTCTCAAAAAGTCAACAAACAAACAAAACCCACCAATCTACCATTTCTGACCAGACGCTGCAAATTAACATGCAAGCTGGTTCATGACACAAAAGCTGGTTTTGTGTCATGAACTTGACACACACACACACACACACCCACACACACACACACACATGCCATTTCCTTAGGCACTTACCTTTTTTATCCAAATATTTTGTTTTAAAATAAATGACAACTGCAGCTTTGAACAAGTCTTAAAACAAGTTATTATACCTCTTTCAGCCGCACTGTCCGGATTGGCACCATCATTTTTCCCGACATCACAAGCCTGACCGCAGCAAACTGAGAAGTACAAAGAAAAGAACTTTTAGAGTTCGCATATTGTTCTGTAATGGGGCCTTTCATGTTATCTTCTACCCCATTGAGATTTACAGTTAGCAAATTAAGTCCTCTCTTATGGAAACATTTTTAAGAAATTTAAGAAAAATCCTACCTCCACAATTTCCCCTTGCACAGTCATCAGTCCTTTTGACTCCGCTGCCTTCTCCAGAAGGGCCATTGGTGCTGCTGGGTTTAAAATGGCCTCTGCTTTCTGTAAAAGCTCTGGAGTGACGTTCACCTTCGGACCTTTATAAAATTGCGTGGCCGGAGTGACGTTGATGATAAGGGGCGGCTCTGTGCCCCTGAGGGCGTAGCTCCTCATCACATATGATTGGCCCTCACAAAGTTTTTTTGAATATTTTTCAAATATAATTACTTTTCCAATTGTTTTCCCATCTGTGACAGTTAGAATTTGATTTTTCTTTTTCTGTAATACCTTTGCTTTACCCTCCTTTACTGCCCAGCTAATTACTTTTTCTTCCTCTCTTATCTTTATTACTGCGATGTTTACTGGTGGTGGCCTGTAGATCGGCGATTGTGCATGGTTTATAATTGTAGATAGAGCCATCCTAGGGGGAAGTGAAGGACAGAAACAAAATGTCAGTATTACAAACCCCATCAAGAGTCAACAGTGTCACCTCCTCAGCCCCACGCTTTAATGGGGCAAAGGACACATATTAAAGCGAAGAAGCTGTTTACCACCCAATAAACAGCAGTTTCAACTGAACAGGCAAATGGTTAAAGAGCTGTTCAACACTTTACAGCAGATAAACACCTGATAAACGGTTTAGCCGTTGAACCAAAATCCTGTATTCAATATTCAGTGTTCAACGGCTGAACCGTTTGTTCCAAAGAAGTCACAGTTAGGCTTCACCTAATAAACGGACATTCAGTTTTAACTGTTAGGTAGTTTAACCTCCGCCCAACGGCAGTTTTAACGGCAAGTTAAAACTGGTGGTGGCGCCACCGGTTTTAACTATAGAAGTTAGTTATTGGATTTATTATTATTATTATTTATTATTTAATGCTTTTATCTAGGACCACCGACTTAAGAACGCCTTTTAAATCTCACCTGGGGGCCGATAGAACTAAACAAAGGCTGGTTGCTACAACTAAACGGGCTGGCCCGCTTAACTATCCACCTGTTGGACTGAGGTGGGCGGCTCCCGATTACACGTCATGAAACAATAGTCAATAAATAAATTTGTAACATTTTACTTCCGATTCAATGTTATTACATTTACCTGTAGCTCGAAACATATGAACATAGAAAATAACCCAGAAATTAAGAATTTAGACAAAACTTACTTCTGTCGTCTTCTGGAAATGCTGAAAATGACCAACGGCGATTTGGATGGAACGTATTTATAGCCTACATGCAGCGCTCACGAGCGTCTTCACATCCAATCAAATAAGGAATGCAGCCTTTACAGTCAGTAGCCAGATTCGACTTACAGTCGTGATTAATTAATTTTTTTACTTTCACAAGGAGGAAGTATAAATCGTTAATCGCTCCAGAAAATATTTGAATATATATATATATATATTCTTTTATTGTCATCATTTATTCACGTTGTTTCCGTATATCAACTGCAGTCATTACTCTATGATGTCCACCGGACTCTCGGTTGCTGTCAGCTGTTCGTTGTTTGGGATTCCCTTCATTTCTTTATGACTCAGTGATTTCTGATTGGCTGCCTGCAACAGTCACACCCCACACATCGAACCGGGCCCGTCAGCAATTGCGGGCATTTTATTAGAAATTCTGCGCCCAGAGTCATTTCCACATCTCTGCTGAAAGGTCCTTTTTTCTTCTTCTTTTCTTCCCCGCACTTCCAATATATATGCCTTAGGTACACTTCCTTTCAGTAGTCACAACTGTTTAATCCATTGTTAGCAGGTCATAAGCAGTTTTTCCGAGCCCCATTTAAACACAACACGAACGCTAAAACGATCCTGTAATTCCAAGCAGGAAATTACAGGATCGTATTCATGCTTTACTGTGGCTTTTGTTCAAAGTTCAAAATGTATTAGATTTAAGTCTTATTAAATAGCACTGCTTCTTCAACACTGTCATGAACAGCGCTCTGTGACTGTGATGAGTGACCGCTCTCACTATTGTCGCTGACGAGATTTAGGGCGGCCATCTTGGAGCGGTCCACCCACTCAGCGTTATGTGTTTAGCAGTCACGATGACGTATCAACCTATTTAATCGATCATAACACGCTTTTTTGTTACTGGAGACCATATTCAAATATCTATCAAAGCTATATAAACAATTGTATTTTTAAGTATGTTTTTAATACATAGTTCAGCATATTTAAACTGTCAGTTCATTATTATGAATCTAATTATGTCAAAGTGGGAAGTGTTAAACTATAAATACACTTTAAGTGGTGTTTTAGAAAAATAGTCATTCCACTAATTTTATACTAATTAACAGAAGCCAAAATTTGTACAAAACCTGAACTCTTTAAAAATGTTGAATAGTGAAATGTAACAAAAGCATAAATTAGCAGGAGCTGAAATTATCACAGAAACTCAAATTAAAAATGTAGCCCTAGGCGGAAATTCAACCTGTAAGACGCTTCCGGCATCACTTATCACCACGGCTTCATCCCAACCAATCAGGACGCACCACCTCTCTACCTCGATCCAATCACCTGGCAAGAGATCCTTCAAAAGGCGAAGCAACCACAGATCCACCCGCTTCAGCCGTGCTTCAACCCACCTCCTCCCCGTTTCCACCACCAGCCACCCAGATGCCTCCAGGTCCCCTCAAGACTCCTCTCTCCAAGCTCCGCTCCACCACCAGTGACTGGGCCCGGGGGAAGACCTATCTGAGCTTCGTTCGAGCCGATCATTCAAGCTCGCTGCAATTCTCGGCTCGCAGGTCTTCCGCTGGTGTCCGAGCGCCAAATTCTCGGTCCAATAAAATTGTCTAACTGTGTGAGTCTCTACAGATTGAATTCTACTTTCACAATGAGAAAGTAATTGATATTATCTGTAAATATTTTTGGAACACATAAATCAAGGGAATGTTTGAAATTGTTCAAATTGACGGCAATAAACAAATCGACATCAATAAGCTTATGACAAAAGTTTATATTCTTTTATTGTCATCATTTATTCACGTTGTTTCCACACATCAACTGCAGTCTTCCCTCTATATTGTCCACCGGACTCCTGCCAGCTGTTCTTTGTTTGGGATTCTTTTCCGTGTTTATGACTCCCGTTTTCTTATTGGCTGCCTGCAACAGACAGGAGTAGGCAACAATCATATATTGAGAGGGATTTATTTGTGGTAAAATTATTGTTTGATACTTTCCATGATTTCTTTTACATTCATTCTTATATCTGCTCTGATGCTTCTCTTCTCCACATCAACATCCAGAGGCTCCCAGAGAGCAGGAGAAATGTTAATGGTTTTGTTACATTCAAGAAGAATCTCTCGCTTGTTTGGTTTGTCAGTCTCCATTTTGACAGTAACCACATATTTTTTTATCATATATATCCACCTTATTCCTAACCCCCATGAAGCTTTGTATAATTTATGGGCACAACTTTTGCTGCAAACCGGAACTACCACTTGTTTGGTTAGCAACTAGCTATTTTCAGACCATTTAGGCAATGAAATATGTGGGAATATATGTGGGATATATATATATATATATAAAAAAAAAAAATTCCCTTCTCACCCTCCGCGGGTGGTCTGTTTCATCCTCTGAGCTCGGGTCCTCTACCAGAGGCCTGGGAGCTTGAGGGTTCTGCGCAGTATCTTGGCTGTGCCTAGAACTGCACATTTCTGGACTGAGATGTCTGATGTTGTTCCTGGGATCTGTTTGAGCCACTGCTCCAGTTTGGGGGTGACTGCCCGAGGGCCCCGATGACTACAGGCACCACTGTGGTCTTCACCTTCCAGGTCTTTTCCAGTTCCTCCCTGAGGCCCTGGTATTTCTCCAATTTCTCATGCTCCTTTTTCCTGATGTTGTAATCACTTGGTATTGCTACATCCACCACAACGGCTTTCCTCTGTTCTTTATCCACCACCACAATGTCCGGTTGGTTCGCCATTACCATCTTGTCTGTCTGGATCTGGAAGTCCCACAGGATCTTAGCTCGGTCATTCTCCACCACTTTTGGGGGTGTTCCCCACTTTGATCTTGGGGCTTCCAGTCCATATTCTGCACAGATGTTCCTGTACACTATGCCCGCCACTTGGTTATGTCGTTCCATGTACGCTTTCCCTGCCAGCATCTTGCACTCTGCTATTATGTGCTGGACTGTCTCAGGGGCCTCCTTGCACAACCTACACCTTGGGTCTTGTCTGGTGTGGTAGATCTGAGCCTCTATTGCTCTGGTGTTTAGGGCCTGTTCCTGGGCGGCCAGGATGAGAGCCTCTGTGCTGTCCTTGAGTCCAGCTTTCTCCAGCCATTGGTAGGTTTTCCTGACATCAGCCACTTCAGTTATTTGTCGGTGGTACATCCCATGTAGGGCTTGTCCTCCCATGATGGTACTTCCAGCACCTTGTCTTCTGTTCCCCATTGCCTGAGACATTCGCTGAGCACATCGTCTGTTGAGGCTTTGTCCTTGATGTATTTATGGATCTTGGATGTTTCATCCTGGACAGTGGCTCTCACACTCACTAGTCCTCTGCCTCCTTCCTTACGGCTCGTGTACAGTCTCAGGGTGCTGGATTTGGGGTGGAATCCTCCATGCATGGTTAGTAGCTTCCTAGTCTTAACATCCGTGGCCTTCATCTCTTCCATTGGCCAGCTAATTATTCCGGCAGGGTATCTGATTACTGGTAAGGCATAGCTGTTTATTGCACGGATCTTGTTCTTGCCATTGAGCTGGCTTCTCAGGACTTGCCTTATTCGTTGGAGGTATTTGGCTGTGGCTCCTTTCCTTGTGACCTCATCGAGGTTGCCATTTGCTTGTGGTATTCCCAGGTACTTGTAGCTGTGCTCTATGTCTGCTATTGTTCCTTCTGGGAGTGAGACCCCTTCTGTGTGGGCGACCTTCCCTCTCTTTGTAACCATCCGACCACACTTCTCTAGTCCGAATGACATCCCAATGTCAGTGCTGTAGATCCTGGTGGTGTGGATCAGTGAGTCGATATCTCGCTCGCTCTTGGCGTACAGCTTGATGTCATCCATGTAGAGGAGGTGACTGATCATAGCCCCATTCTTGAGTCGGTATCCGTAGCCAGTCTTGTTGATGATTTGGCTGAGAGGGTTCAGGCCTATGCAGAACAGCAGTGGGGACAGAGCATCTCCTTGGTATATGCCACATTTGATGGACACTTGTGCAAGTGGTTTGCAGTTGGCTTCAAGGGTGGTTTTCCACAGCCCCATCGAGTTTGCAATGAAGGCTCTTAGAGTCCTATTGATGTTGTACATCTCTAAGCATTCAATGATCCAAGTGTGTGGCATTGAGTCATAGGCTTTCTTGTAATCAATCCAAGCGGTACACAGGTTGGTGTGTCGGGTTTTGCAGTCTCGGGCAACTGTGTGGTCTACAAGGAGTTGGTGTTTGGCTCCTCTGCTATTTATGCCTATGCCCTTCTGTGCCTTGCTCATGTATTTATCCATGTGCCCGCTTATCTTAGCCGCTATGATGCCTGACATGAGCTTCCATGTTGTAGAGAGACAGGTTATTGGCCGATAGTTGGATGGGACTGAACCCTTCGAGGGTTCCTTCTGTATCAGGATTGTTCGCCCTTCAGTTAACCATTCAGGGTGAGTCCCATTTTGTAGCAGCTGGTTCAGTTGAGCTGCCAGTCGCTCATGGAGGGCAGTGAGTTTCTTAAGCCAGTAGGCATGGATCATGTCAGGTCCTGGTGCTGTCCAGTTTTTCATACCCGAGACTCTGTCTTGGACATCTGCCACAGTGATGGTTACCGGGGCTTGTTCAGGGAGGTTGCTGTGGTCCTCTCGTAGAGAGGTTAGCCACTGTGCATTGCTGTTGTGGGACGCCTCCCTTTCCCATATGCCTTTCCAGTATTGTTCAGTCTCCAGCCTGGGTGGGTCTGCTCTGTTGTTATTACCCTGCCATTGAGAGTACACTTTAGCTGGTTGGGTGGCGAAGAGCCGGTTAATCCTCCTGGCTTCATTCTCTCTCGTGTATCTCTTTAGGCGGCTGGCCAAGGCTTGGAGCCTTTGTTTGGCAGTTTCGAGTGCTTCAGGTATGGGCATCTGGCTGTACTTCTTGGGTACTGATCTTTTCATTGCACCCCTTTGGAGCTCTGACAGTTGACTCACTTCCCTCCTTGTTGTCTTGATCTTAGCCTCTAACCGTCTTTTCCATGGTGGGTATTGGGTCTCATGGTTGCTCTTATAACCAAGCATCTCAAGGATCACTGATGCTGAGTTGTATATCAGCTCATTGGTTTCTGTTATGGTGTTGGTAGGGATCGTTCTCAATGCCGAATTCACATCTTCAATGAGACTTTCTGATGGTACTTCACTCAGCCGTTGTAATTGGCGTCGGGGTCGTCTGGTGTTCATTCGGGCCATGATTCTCTCTCTCAGGTCAGTTGCTGCCTCGTTCAGCTCAGATGGTTCGTTCATTACTGGGGCTACATACCCAGTCTCTGGGCGGGGAGTCGTAGTTGACTCCCTTCTGACCTGGCATCCTGGCTCCTTCCCGTAGCACTTGTGTCGTACCTCGTCAATCTCCAGTTGTGACAGCAGTTGCCGTTTGCGGATGTTGGAACACTGAGCTACTAGTTGTTTGGCAGTTAGTGTTGACTGGGGATGTCGAGCTAACCATTCCTCCCACAGTCTTTGCATGTAGCCCCTCTGACTAGGATTACTTGAGTAGTAGCATTCCAACAGATCCATGTTTTCATCTCTCGCCCATTTCCGTCTTGTTCCAGTAGCCCACTTTTCATCAGGGTGCTCTGGTCCCCCAGCACCTGACGCAGACCTTGTTTGACCGGGCGACGTCTGAGCCGGCATGTCATGCTTATTTGTGTCTCTCATGGTATGAGGTAGGCTATATAGCTCCAAGGGTCTTGCCTAAGGACCCACACTGACAGCTCAATGTCACCGTTGTAACTTTTTGCCCCAGCCCCCAGCCTGGCCTCGAACCCGGGTCTCCCGGGTGGAAGACTGGTGACTTACCTATTGAGCTATACAGTCAGCTATATATATATATATATATATATATATATATATATATATATATATATATATATATATATATATATATATATATATATATATATATGGTTTTTCTGATTCCGCTAATTTAAGCTTTTTGAAGTTTCACTGTTCAATTGTTTCAACTATTTCTGGGTTTGCACTAATTTCCTCGTGTGCTAATTGTGCTCTTTCTTACGCTGTGTTTCACTTTTTGACTTTTTCAAATAATTCATGTTGCACACAAACTTCTGCTTCTTCAGCTGAATTCTTCAACACTTTTGCTAAGTTTCACTACTTGTCAATGGATTTCTACAATGTATGACTAGCTTTCTTATGCTTTTTTCCAATTTCTTACTCTTTGTTCTCAAGTTTCTTATATTTCTCCATCAATCATTCTGCAAATATGCTTATTTGGCCCCTTTTGTTAAGTTTCACTTCTTCAAATATTTCTGGTTGTGTACTAATTTCAGCTTCAGCTAATATCTGCAGTTTGCTACGTTTCACTGTTCAACTGTTTCAACTATTTCAACTGTTTCAATTTCTTCTGCTTTCTTCTACTTCTTAAGCTTTTCTCCACATTTTTTTGCATTTCTGCAGCAGTCATTCTGCAAATATGCATTCTCACGGCTGTTTCGCTAGGAACAGCTATTTTTCTAGTCAGTGAGAATGCATTCAATGCATTCTCACTTATAGTGTTTCTGTTTCCCTTTATTATTATTATTCTGTCTTCCGTACGTTTTTTGTCGCTTAACTACTTTCACTATCTTTCACTAATTGTACTAATTTATATATCAAAACGTTCAGCTCCTTCAGGAGAATGGAGCTATGACTTTTGGTAAACTTCACTATTGCACTTTTTGAAATAATTGCACTTTTGTGCAAATATTTTGCCCCATTATTTCCTATGGTGGAACTCTGTAACTGATTTCAGTTACTTGAGTGGCCACTCTAGTAACTGCCGTTTTTGTACTTTTTCTGCTCTTTTAGAAACAAAATTATGCTGTTCATTCATATTTCACTGTAGAGAAATATTTTATGCTTTAAAATGTAGCCACTAGTGTCTACTTTATGGAATTATTACTATCATTGCTACAGGATTTACTGTTTTCTGTTAAACTCCTCTGAAGTACAACCTTGTCACACTTTCTCCTATTCTTTCAATGTATTTTTTTATTGTGCTCTGTTTTTATCTGTGTCTATGCATTCTGCTTGTCTACTTTTCTGTTTGCCTTCTGGATCTACTGGTTTTACTATCTTTTAAAATCTTCTGCAATCTTTAATCAATTTTATAAATTCATATATCAAACATTTCTACTTCTTCTGACCCTTTTTGCTCTTGCTCTTTTTTACTTCTTCAAATATTTCTGGTTTACTGTTTCCACTAATTTTTTATACTTATTACTGTTTCACTATTCAATTGTTTCAACTATTCCTGGGATTGCACTAATTTCCTGTTGTTTCAATTATGCTCTTTCTTAAACTCTGTTTCACTTTTTGACTTTTTCAAATAATTCAGGTTGCACACAAACTCCTGCTTCTTCTGCTGAATTCCTCTAAAATTTATATATTATATAATTTATATAATTTATACAGTATAATTTACTATTAATTCACTATTATCTTATTAATATAGTATATTCACTATTCAATTGTTTCAACTATTTCTATGTTTCTATGCATTTTGCTTGTCTACTTTTCTGGATATTCCTTTGGTTCTACTGGTTTTACTGTCTGCAAAGGTCTTCTCAAACTTTTATCAATTTTATCAATTCTTATATCAAACATTTCTGCTTCTTCTGACCCTTTTTGCTTTTGGTTTTCCTCTGTTTTACTCCTTCAAATATTTCTGGTTTTTCTGCTTCCACTAATTTAAGCTTTTTGATGTTTCACTGTTCAATTGTTTCAACTATTTCTGGGTTTGCACTAATTTCCTCGTGTGCTAATTGTGCTCTTTCTTACGCTCTGTTTCACTTTTTGACTTTTTCAAATAATTCATGTTGCACACAAACTTCTGCTTCTTCAGCTGAATTCTTCAACACTTTTGCTAAGTTTCACCAGTTGGCAAAGGATTTCTACAAAGTATGACTAGCTTTCTTATGCTTTTCTTACTCTTTGTTCTCAAGTTTCTTATATTTCTCCATCAATCATTCTGCAAATATGCTTATTTGGCCCCTTATGTTAAGTTTCACTTCTTCAAATATTTCTGGTGGTGTACTAATTTCAGCTTCAGCTAATTTCTGCAGTTTGCTACATTTCACTGTTCAACTGTTTCAACTATTTCAATTTCTTCTGCTTTCTTCTACTTCTTAAGCTTGTCTGTACTTTTTCTGGCATTTCTGCAGCAGTCATTCTGCAAATATGCATTCTCACGGCTGTTTCGCTAGGAACAGCTATTTTTCTAGTTATCATTATTATTCTGGATTCCCTTCCTTTTTTCGTGGTTTAACTACTCTCACTATCTTTCACTAATTGTACTAATTTATATATCAAAATGTTCAGCTCCTTCAGGAGAATGGTGCTATGACTTTTGGTAAACTTCACTATTGCACTTTTTGAAATAATTGCCCTTTTGTGCAAATTTTTTGCCCCATTATTTCCTATGGTGGAACTCTGTAACTGCTTTCAGTTACTTGAGTGTACACTCTAGTAACTGCCATTTTTGAATTTTTTCTGCTCTTTTATAAACAAAATTATGCTGTTCATACATATTTCACTGTAGAGAAATATTTTATATATCAAACATTTCTGCTTCTTCTGACCCTTTTTGCTTTAGTTTTTGCTCTTTTTTACTCTTTCAAATATTTCTGGTTTACTGTTTCCACTAATTTTTTATACTTATTACTGTTTCACTATTCAATTGTTTCAACTATTTCTGGGATTGCACTAATTTCCTGTTGTTTCAATTATGCTCTTTCTTAAACTCTGTTTCACTTTTTTACTTTTTCAAATAATTCAGGTTTCACACAAACTCCTGCTTCTTCTGCTGAATTCTGCTATAATTTATATATTATATAATTTATACAGTATGATTCACTATTAATTCACTATTATCTTATTAATATAGTATATTCACTATACAATTGTTTCAACTATTTCTGTTTCTATGCATTTTGCTTGTCTACTTTTCTGTATATTCCTTTGGTTCTACTGGTTTTACTGTCGGCAAATGTCTTCTGCAAACTTATATCATTTTTATCAATTCATATATCAAACTTTTCTGCTTCTTCTGACCCTTTTTGCTTTTGGTTTTCCTCTGTTTTACTCCTTCAAATATTTCTGGTTTTTCTGCTTCTGCTAATTTAAGCTTTTTGTTGTTTCACTGTTCAATTGTTTCAAGTATTTCTGGGTTTGCACTAATTTCCTCGTGTGCTAATTGTGCCCTTTCTTACGCTCTGTTTCACTTTTTGACTTTTTCAAATAATTCATGTTGCACACAAACTTCTGCTTCTTCAGCTGAATTCAACAAAACACTAATGTTTTGTTTAAAACATTAGTGTTTTCAACACTTTCAACACTTTTGCTAAGTTTCACCAGTTGGCAAAGGATTTCTACAAAGTATGACTAGCTTTCTTATGCTTTTCTTAGTCTTTGTTCTCAAGTTTCTTATATTTCTCCATCAATCATTCTGCAAATATGCTTATTTTGCCCCTTATGTTAAATTTCACTTCTTCAAATATTTCTAGTGGTGTACTAATTTCAGCTTCAGCTAATTTCTGCAGTTTGCTACATTTCATTGTTCAACTGTTTCAACTATTTCAATTTCTTCTGCTTTCTTCTACTTCTCAAGCTTTTCTGTACTTTTTCTTGCATTTCTGCAGCAGTCATTCTGCAAATATGCATTCTCACGGCTGTTTCGCTAGGAACAGCTATTTTTCTAGTTATTATTATTATTCTGGATTCCGTACGTTTTTCGTGGTTTAACTACTCTCACTATCTTTCACTAATTGTACTAATTTATATATCAAAACGATCAGCTTCTTCAGGAGAATGGTGCTATGACTCTTGGTAAACTTCACTATTGCACTTTTTGAAATAATTGCACTTTTGTGCAAATTTTTTGCCCCATTATTTCCTATGGTGGAACTCTGTAACTGCTTTCAGTTACTTGAGTGTACACTCTAGTAACTGCCATTTTTGAATTTTTTCTGCTCTTTTATAAACAAAATTATGCTGTTCATACATATTTCACTGTAGAGAAATATTTTATATATCAAACATATCTGCTTCTTCTGACCCTTTTTGCTTTAGTTTTTGCTCTTTTTTACTCTTTCAAATATTTCTGGTTTACTGTTTCCACTAATTTTTTATACTTATTACTGTTTCACTATTCAATTGTTTCAACTATTTCTGGGATTGCACTAATTTCCTGCTGTTTCAATTATGCTCTTTCTTAAACTCTGTTTCACTTTTTGAGTTTTTCCAATAATTCAGGTTGCACACAAACTCCTGCTTCTTCTGCTGAATCCTGCTATATTTTATATATTATATAATTTATACAGTATAATTCACTATTAATTCACTATTATATTATTAATATAGTATATTCACTATACAATTGTTTCAACTATTTCTGTTTCTATGCATTTTGCTTGTCTACTTTTCTGTATATTCCTTTGGTTCTACTGGTTTTACTGTCGGCAAATGTCTTCTGCAAACTTATATCATTTTTATCAATTCATATATCAAACTTTTCTGCTTCTTCTGACCCTTTTTGCTTTTGGTTTTCCTCTGTTTTACTCCTTCAAATATTTCTGGTTTTTCTGCTTCTGCTAATTTAAGCTTTTTGTTGTTTCACTGTTCAATTGTTTCAAGTATTTCTGGGTTTGCACTAATTTCCTCGTGTGCTAATTGTGCTCTTTCTTACGCTCTGTTTCACTTTTTGACTTTTTCAAATAATTCATGTTGCACACAAACTTCTGCTTCTTCAGTTGAATTCTTCAACACTTTTGCTAAGTTTCACTACTTGGCAATGGATTTCTACAATGTATGACTAGCTTTCTTATGCTTTTCTTACTCTTTGTTCTCAAGTTTCTTATATTTCTCCATCAATCATTCTGCAAATATGCTTATTTGGCACTTTATGTTAAGTTTCACTTCTTCAAATATTTCTGGTTGTGTACTAATTTCAACTTCAGCTAATTTCTGCAGTTTGCTACGTTTCACTGATCAACTGTTTCAACTATTTCAATTTCTTCTACTTTCTTCCACTTCTTTGGCTTTTCTTCACATTTCTTGCATTTCTGCAGCAGTCATTTTGCAAATATGCATTCTCACGTCTGTTTCGCTAGGAACAGCTATTTTTCTAGTTATTATCAGTGAGAATGCATTCAATGCATTCTCACTTATAGTGTTTCTGTTTCCCTTTATTATCAGTGAGAATGCATTCAATGCATTCTCACTTATAGTGTTTCTGTTTCCCTTTATTATCAGTGAGAATGCATTCAATGCATTCTCACTTATAGTGTTTCTGTTTTTCTTTATTATTATTATTATTATTATTATTATTATTATTATTATTATTATTATTATTATTATTATTATTCTGTCTTCCGTACGTTTTTTGTCGTTTAACTACTTTCACTATCTTTCACTAATTGTACTAATTTATATATCAAAACGTTCAGCTTCTTCAGGAGAATGGAGCTATATCTTTTGGTAAACTTCACTATTATACTTTTTGAAATAATTGCCCTTTTGTGCAAATTTATTGCCCCATTATTTCCTATGGTGGAACTCTCTAACTGATTTCAGTTACTTGAGTGGCCACTCTAGTAACTGCCGTTTTTGTACTTTTTCTGCTCTTTTAGAAACAAAATTATGCTGTTCATTCATATTTCACTGTAGAGAAATATTTTATGCTTTAAAATGTAGCCACTAGTGTCTACTTTATGGAATTATTACTATCATTGCTACAAGATTTACTGTTTTCTGTTAAACTCC
This sequence comes from Poecilia reticulata, assembly GCF_904066995.2. NCBI lineage: Eukaryota > Metazoa > Chordata > Actinopteri > Cyprinodontiformes > Poeciliidae > Poecilia > Poecilia reticulata. Next base: position 18,846 of record NW_027675160.1, on the reverse strand, counting down.
TCTAGAGTACAACCTTGTCACACTTTCTCCTATTCTTTCAATGTATTTTTTTATTGTGCTCTGTTTTTCTCTGTTTCTATGCATTCTGCTTGTCTACTTTTCTGTTTGCCTTCTGGATCTACTGGTTTTAATCTTTTTAGATCTTCTACTATCTTTAATCAATTTTATAAATTCATATATCAAACATTTCTGCTTCTTCTAACCGTTTTTGCTTTTGGTTTTGCTCTTTTTTACCCCTTCAAATATTTCTGGTTTACTGTTTTCACTAATTTTTTATGCTTATTGCTGTTTCACTATTCAATTGTTTCAACTATTTCTGGATTTGCACTAATTTCCTTTTGTTTCAATTATGCTCTTTCTTAAACTCTGTTTCACTTTTTGACTTTTTCAAACATTTCAGGTTGCCCACAAACTCCTGCTTCTTCTGCTGAATTCTGCTATAATTTATATATTATATAATTTATACAATATAATTCACTATTAATTCACTATTAATTCACTATTATACTATTAATATAGTATATTCACTATTCAATTGATTCAACTATTTCCATGTTTCTATGCATTTTGCTTGTCTACTTTTCTGTTTGCCTTCTGGTTCTACTGGTTTTTCTATCTTTTAAGATCTTCTACAATCTTTAATCAATTTTATAAATTCATATATAAAACATTTCTGCTTCTTCTTACCCTTTTTGCTTTTGGTTTTGCTGTTTTACTCCTTCAAATATTTCTGGTTTACTCTTTCCACTAATTTTTTATGCTTATTGCTGTTTCACTATTCAATTGTTTCAACTATTCCTGGGATTGCACTAATTTCCTGTTGTTTCAATTATGCTCTTTCTTCAACTCTGTTTCACTTTTTGACTTTTTCAAATAATTCAGGTTGCACAAAAACTCCTGCTTCTTCTGCTGAAATCTGCTATAATTTATATAATATATATAATTTTTACAATATAATTTACTATTAATTCACTTTTAATTCACTATTATACTATTAATATAGTATATTCACTATTCAATTGTTTCAACTATTCCTGGGTTTGCACTAATTTCCTTTTGTTTCACTTATGCTCTTTCTTAAACTCTGTTTCACTTTCTGACTTTTTCAAATAATTCAGGTTGTACACAAACGTCTGCTACTTCAGCTGAATTCTGGTACACCTTCACTAAGTTTCACTAATACATTATATATATATATATATATATATATATATATATATATATATATATATATATATATTAGAGTGTGTGTGCAATTTGTCTGTGACGTGCGGTGAGGTTCATAGCCAGTGAGGCTTTTGTGCTGTACTTAACAGCAAAGGGAGAAATGAGATGCAGACTGATAACATATTAAGGCAGCTGTGTGGCTAGCTCGTTGTTTATCTTTTAGCTTGTCTGCTTTTCTGTATGCCTTCCACTTCTACTGGTTTTACAATCATTCTGCTTGTCTACTTTTCTGTATCCTTTCTACTTCCACTAGTTTTACTACCCTAACCCCTACCCTAATTCAAATCACCAAACCTTTGATTATTGCTCAAATGGAAAATGACAAATCCAAACAAGCGAGAGGTTTCATTGAAAATGAGAAAACTATTAACATTTCGCGCATGCGTACAATCCAGGAGGGCATTAAGGCTATTCCTTTACATGCCATCTATAGCCCGCCGTCGCCGCAGAATAATTCTGTTATGTCAATGAAACTTAGACATGTAGATATGACTAATTCCGTGCTGTGCTTAACAGCAAAGGGAGAAACCGTTAAAGTACAACTGAAAACCATGTCTGTCTCGCTCTATGTATCAGCGTAGCTACTGTGTGGCTAGTTCTTTGTTTACTGTCTGTTACTCTGCATTTGTGGAGTTACAATGTCTGAGATCATGAGCGCCCCCAGCGATGACACACGAGAACTGCCTGCCTCATTTCGAATCTGTTCTCTGCGGTTTCTGATCAATCCTCAGCACACGAAACAAGTCACACACACACTTAGTGACAATAGAAACACAGTATATTAAACACATAAGCTAAATTATGGAAAATCTGTTGATAGATAGATAGATAGATAGATAGATAGATAGATAGATAGATAGATAGATAGATAGATAGATAGATAGATAGATAGATAGATAGATAGATAGATAGATAGATAGATAGATAGATAGATAGATAGATAGATAGATAGATAGATAGATAGATAGATAGATAGATAGATAGAGATGTGTGTGTGTGGGGGTGTGTGTGTGTGTGTGTGTGCGTGTGTGTATGTGTGTATGTGCGCGCGCGTGTGCGCGTGCAATATATCACTGTTGCCTACTCCTGTCTGTTGCAGGCAGCCAGTCAGGAATCACGGAGTCATTAGCACGGAAGGGAATCCCATACAAAGAACAGCTGACAGCAACCGAGAGTCCGGTGGACATTGGAGAGGGAGGATTGCAGTTGAACAACGTGAATAAATGATGACAATAAAAAATTGTTTAGAAATATATATTGTGCCGCCAATTTGAAACATTCCCTTGATTTATGTGTTCCACAAAAATTTGTAGATATAAATATTTATAATATAATAAAAAAATTTAAAATTTGTCTTAAAAACCCAACTATATTACTTGGCTTTTAGTTTGATACAAACATGTATCAAACTCCTGCTTTTTCTGCTGATTTCTGCTATAATTTATATATTATCTAATTTAAATAATTTATTCAGTATAATTCACTATTAATTCACTATTAAATATATTAATATAGTATATTCACTATTCAATAGTTTCAACTATTTCTATTTCTTCCGATTTCTTCTGCTTTCTTCTACTTTCTTCTACTTCTTAAGATCTTCTCTACTTTTTCTGGCCTTTCTGCAGCAGTCATTCTGCAAATATGCATTCTCACGGCTGTTTCGCTAGGAACAGCTATTTTTCTAGTTATTATTATCAGTGAGAATGCATCAATGCATTCTCACTTATAGTGTTTCTGTTTCTCTTTATTATTATTATTCTGTCTTCCGTACGTTTTTTGTCGCTTAACTACTTTCACTATCTTTCACTAATTGTACTAATTTATATATCAAAACGTTCAGCTTCTTCAGGAGAATGGAGCTATATCTTTTGGTAAACTTCACTATTATACTTTTTGAAATAATTGCCCTTTTGTGCAAATTTATTGCCCCATTATTTCCTATGGTGGAACTCTGTAACTGATTTCAGTTACTAGAGTGGCCACTCTAGTAACTGCCGTTTTTGTACTTTTTCAGCTCTTTTAGAAACAAAATTATGCTGTTCATACATATTTCACTGTAGAGAAATATTTTATGCTTTAAAATGTAGCCACTAGTGTCTACTTTATGGAAGTATTACTATCATTGCAACAGGTTTTACTGTTTTCTGTTAAACTCCTCTGGAGTACAACCTTGTCACACTTTCTCCTATTCTTTCAATGTATTTTTTTCTTGTGCTCTGTTTTTATCTGTTTCTATGCATTCTGCTTGTCTACTTTTCTGTTTGCCTTCTGGTTCTACTGGTTTTACTATCTTTTAAGATCTTCTACTATCTTTAATCAATTTTATAAATTCATATATCAAACATTTCTTCTTCTTCTGACCCTTTTTGCTTTTGGTTTTCCTCTGTTTTACTCCTTCAAATATTTCTGGTTTACTGTTTTCACTAATTTTTTATACTTATTACGGTTTCACTATTTAATTGTTTCAACTATTCCTGGGATTGCACTAATTTCCTGTTGTTTCAATTATGCTCTTTCTTAAACTCTGTTTCACTTTTTGACTTTTTCAAATAATTCAGGTTGCACACAACCTCCTGCTTCTGCTGAATTCTGCTATAATTAATATATTATATAATTTATATAATTTATACAGTATAATTCACTATTAATTCACTATTAAATAAATTAATATAGTATATTCACTATTCAATAGTTTCAACTATTTCTATTTCTTCTGCTTTCTTCTGCTTTCTTCTACTTCTTACCCCTTCAAATATTTCTGGTTTACTGTTTCCACTAATTTTCAATGCTTATTGCTGTTTCACTATTCAATTGTTTAAACTATTTCTGGATTTGCACTAATTTCCTTTTGTTTCAATTATGCTCTTTCTTAAACTCTGTTTCACTTTTTGACTTTTTCAAATAATTCAGGTTTCCCACAAACTTCTGCTTCTTCTGCTGAATTCTGCTATAATTTATATATTATATAATTTATACAATATAATTCACTATTAATTCACTATTATACTATTAATATAGTATATTCACTATTCAATTGTTTCAACTATTTCCATGTTTCTATGCATTTTGCTTGTCTACTTTTCTGTTTGCCTTCTGGTTCTACTGGTTTACTATCTTTTAAGATCTTCTACAATCTTTAATCAATTTTATAAATTCATATATCAAACATTTCTGCTTCTTCTTACCCTTTTTGCTTTTGGTTTTGCTGTTTTACTCCTTCAAATATTTCTGGTTTACTGTTTCCACTAATTTTTTATGCTTATTGCTGTTTCACTGTTCAATTGTTTCAACTATTTCTGGGTTTGCACTAATTTCCTCGTGTGCTAATTGTGCTCTTTCTTACGCTCTGTTTCACTTTTTGACTTTATCAAATAATTCATGTTGCACACAAACTTCTGCTTCTTCAGCTGAATTCTGCAATACTTTTGCTAAGTTTCACTACTTGGCAAAGGATTTCTACAATGTATGACTAGCTTTCTTATGCTTTTTTCCAATTTCTTACTCTTTGTTCTCAAGTTTCTCATATTTCTCCATCAATTATTCTGCAAATATGCTTATTTGGCACTTTATGTTATGTTGCACATCTTTAAATATTTCTGTTTGTGTACTAATTTCAGCTTCAGCTAATTTCTGCAGTTTGCTATGTTTCACTATTCAACTGTTTCAACTATTGCAATTTCTCATGCTTTCTTCTACTTCTTAAGCTTTTCTCCACATTTTCTTGCATTTCTGCAGCAGTCATTCTGCAAATATGCATTCTCACGGCTGTTTCGCTAGGAACAGCTATTTTTCTAGTCAGTGAGAATGCATTCAATGCATTCTCACTTATAGTGTTTCTGTTTCTCTTTATTATTATTATTCTGTCTTCCGTACGTTTTTTGTCGCTTAACTACTTTCACTATCTTTCACTAATTGTACTAATTTATATATCAAAACGTTCAGCTTCTTCAGGAGAATGGAGCTATATCTTTTGGTAAACTTCACTATTATACTTTTTGAAATAATTGCCCTTTTGTGCAAATTTATTGCCCCATTATTTCCTATGGTGGAACTCTGTAACTGATTTCAGTTACTAGAGTGGCCACTCTAGTAACTGCCGTTTTTGTACTTTTTCAGCTCTTTTAGAAACAAAATTATGCTGTTCATACATATTTCACTGTAGAGAAATATTTTATGCATTAAAATGTAGCCACAAGTGTCTACTTTATGGAATTATTACTATCATTGCTACAGGTCTTACTGTTTTCTGTTAAACTCCTCTGGAGTACAACCTTGCCACACTTTCTCCTATTCTTTCAATGTATTTTCTTCTTGTGCTCTGTTTTTATCTGTGTCTATGCATTCTGCTTGTCTACTTTTCTGTTTGCCTTCTGGTTTTACTGGTTTTACTATCTTTTAAGATATTCTACTATCTTTAATCAATTTTATAAATTCATATATCAAACATTTCTACTTCTTCTGAACCTTTTTGCTTTTGGTTTTCCTCTGTTTTACTCCTTCAAATATTTCTGGTTCACTGTTTCCACTAATTTTTTATACTTATTACTTTCACTATTCAATTGTTTCAACTATTCCTGGGATTGCACTAATTTCCTGTTGTTTCAATTATGCTCTTTCTTAAACTCTGTTTCACTTTTGACTTTTTCAAATAATTCAGGTTGCACACGAACTCCTGCTTCTGCTGAATTCAGCTATAATTTATATATTATATAATTTATATAATTTATGCAGTATAATTCACTATTAATTCACTATTAAATATATTAATATAGTATATTCACTATTCAATAGTTTCAACTATTTCTATTTCTTCCACTATCTTCGGCTTTCTTCTGCTTTCTTCTACTTTCTTCTACTTTCTTCTACTCCTTAAACTTTTCTCTACTTTTTCTTGCATTTCTGCAGCAGTCATTCTGCAAATATGCATTCTCACGGCTGTTTCGCTAGGAACAGCTATTTTTCTAGTTATCAGTGAGAATGCATCAATGCATTCTCACTTATAGTGTTTCTGTTTCCCTTTATTATTATTATTATTCTGTCTTCCGTACGTTTTTTGTCGTTTAACTACTTTCACTATCTTTCACTAATTGTACTAATTTATATATCAAAACGTTCAGCTTCTTCAGGAGAATGGAGCTATATCTTTTGGTAAACTTCACTATTATACTTTTTGAAATAATTGCCCTTTTGTGCAAATTTATTGCCCCATTATTTCCTATGGTGGAACTCTGTAACTGATTTCAGTTACTAGAGTGGCCACTCTAGTAACTGCCGTTTTTGTACTTTTTCAGCTCTTTTAGAAACAAAATTATGCTGTTCATACATATTTCACTGTAGAGAAATATTTTATGCTTTAAAATGTAGCCACTAGTGTCTACTTTATGGAAGTATTACTATCATTGCAACAGGATTTACTGTTTTCTGTTAAACTCCTCTGGAGTACAACCTTGTCACACTTTCTCCTATTCTTTCAATGTATTTTTTTCTTGTGCTCTGTTTTTATCTGTGTCTATGCATTCTGCTTGTCTACTTTTCTGTTTGCCTTCTGGTTCTACTGGTTTTACTATCTTTTAAGATCTTCTACTATCTTTAATCAATTTTATAAATTCATATATCAAACATTTCTTCTTCTTCTGACCCTTTTTACTTTTGATTTTCCTCTGTTTTACTCCTTCAAATATTTCTGGTTTACTGTTTTCACTAATTTTTATACTTATTACGGTTTCACTATTTAATTGTTTCAACTATTCCTGGGATTGCACTAATTTCCTGTTGTTTCAATTATGCTCTTTCTTAAACTCTGTTTCACTTTTTGACTTTTTCAAATAATTCAGGTTGCACACAACCTCCTGCTACTCTGAATTCTGCTATAATTAATATATTATATAATTTATATAATTTATACAGTATAATTCACTATTAATTCACTATTAAATAAATTAATATAGTATATTCACTATTCAATAGTTTCAACTATTTCTATTTCTTCCGCTTTCTTCTGCTTTCTTCTACTTCTTACCCCTTCAAATATTTCTGGTTTACTGTTTCCACTAATTTTCTATGCTTATTGCTGTTTCACTATTCAATTGTTTCAACTATTTCTGGATTTGCACTAATTTCCTTTTGTTTCAATTATGCTCTTTCTTAAACTCTGTTTCACTTTTTGACTTTTTCAAATAATTCATGTTTCCCAAAAACTTCTGCTTCTTCTGCTGAATTCTGCTATAATTTATATATTATATAATTTATACAATATAATTCACTATTAATTCACTATTATACTATTAATATAGTATATTCACTATTCAATTGTTTCAACTATTTCCATGTTTCTATGCATTTTGCTTGTCTACTTTTCTGTTTGCCTTCTGGTTCTACTGGTTTTACTATCTTTTAAGATCTTCTACAATCTTTAATCAATTTTATAAATTCATATATCAAACATTTCTGCTTCTTCTTACCCTTTTTGCTTTTGGTTTTGCTGTTTTACTCCTTCAAATATTTCTGGTTTACTGTTTCCACTAATTTTTTATGCTTATTGCTGTTTCACTGTTCAATTGTTTCAACTATTTCTGGGTTTGCACTAATTTCCTCGTGTGCTAATTGTGCTCTTTCTTACGCTCTGTTTCACTTTTTGACTTTATCAAATAATTCATGTTGCACACAAACTTCTGCTTCTTCAGCTGAATTCTGCAATACTTTTGCTAAGTTTCACTACTTGGCAAAGGATTTCTACAATGTATGACTAGCTTTCTTATGCTTTTTTCCAATTTCTTACTCTTTGTTCTCAAGTTTCTCATATTTCTCCATCAATTATTCTGCAAATATGCTTATTTGGCACTTTATGTTATGTTGCACATCTTTAAATATTTCTGTTTGTGTACTAATTTCAGCTTCAGCTAATTTCTGCAGTTTGCTATGTTTCACTATTCAACTGTTTCAACTATTGCAATTTCTCATGCTTTCTTCTACTTCTTAAGCTTTCTCCACATTTTCTTGCATTTCTGCAGCAGTCATTCTGCAAATATGCATTCTCACGGCTGTTTCGCTAGGAACAGCTATTTTTCTAGTTATTATTATTCTGTCTTCCGTACGTTTTTTGTCGTTTAACTACTTTCACTATCTTTCACTAATTGTACTAATTTATATATCAAAACGTTCAGCTTCTTCAGGAGAATGGAGCTATATCTTTTGGTAAACTTCACTATTATACTTTTTGAAATAATTGCCCTTTTGTGCAAATTTATTGCCCCATTATTTCCTATGGTGGAACTCTGTAACTGATTTCAGTTACTAGAGTGGCCACTCTAGTAACTGCCGTTTTTGTACTTTTTCAGCTCTTTTAGAAACAAAATTATGCTGTTCATACATATTTCACTGTAGAGAAATATTTTATGCTTTAAAATGTAGCCACTAGTGTCTACTTTATGGAAGTATTACTATCATTGCAACAGGTTTTACTGTTTTCTGTTAAACTCCTCTGGAGTACAACCTTGTCACACTTTCTCCTATTCTTTCAATGTATTTTTTCTTGTGCTCTGTTTTTATCTGTGTCTATGCATTCTGCTTGTCTACTTTTCTGTTTGCCTTCTGGTTCTACTGGTTTTACTATCTTTTAAGATCTTCTACTATCTTTAATCAATTTTATAAATTCATATATCAAACATTTCTTCTTCTTCTGACCCTTTTTGCTTTTGGTTTTCCTCTGTTTTACTCCTTCAAATATTTCTGGTTTACTGTTTTCACTAATTTTTTATACTTATTACGGTTTCACTATTTAATTGTTTCAACTATTCCTGGGATTGCACTAATTTCCTGTTGTTTCAATTATGCTCTTTCTTAAACTCTGTTTCACTTTTTGACTTTTTCAAATAATTCAGGTTGCACACAACCTCCTGCTACTGCTGAATTCTGCTATAATTAATATATTATATAATTTATATAATTTATACAGTATAATTCACTATTAATTCACTATTAAATAAATTAATATAGTATATTCACTATTCAATAGTTTCAACTATTTCTATTTCTTCCGCTTTCTTCTTCTTTCTTCTACTTCTTACCCTTCAAATATTTCTGGTTTACTGTTTCACTAATTTTCTATGCTTATTGCTGTTTCACTATTCAATTGTTTCAACTATTTCTGGATTTGCACTAATTTCCTTTTGTTTCAATTATGCTCTTTCTTAAACTCTGTTTCACTTTTTGACTTTTCAAATAATTCAGGTTTCCCACAAACTTCTGCTTCTTCTGCTGAATTCTGCTATAATTTATATTATATAATTTATACAATATAATTCACTATTAATTCACTATTATACTATTAATATAGTATATTCACTATTCAATTGTTTCAACTATTTCCATGTTTCTATGCATTTTGCTTGTCTACTTTTCTGTTTGCCTTCTGGTTCTACTGGTTTTACTATCTTTTAAGATCTTCTACAATCTTTAATCAATTTTATAAATTCATATATCAAACATTTCTGCTTCTTCTTACCCTTTTGCTTTTGGTTTTGCTGTTTTACTCCTTCAAATATTTCTGGTTTACTGTTTCCACTAATTTTTTATGCTTATTGCTGTTTCACTGTTCAATTGTTTCAACTATTTCTGGGTTTGCACTAATTTCCTCGTGTGCTAATTGTGCTCTTTCTTACGCTCTGTTTCACTTTTTGACTTTATCAAATAATTCATGTTGCACACAAACTTCTGCTTCTTCAGCTGAATTCTGCAATACTTTTGCTAAGTTTCACTACTTGGCAAAGGATTTCTACAATGTATGACTAGCTTTCTTATGCTTTTTTCCAATTTCTTACTCTTTGTTCTCAAGTTTCTCATATTTCTCCATCAATTATTCTGCAAATATGCTTATTTGGCACTTTATGTTATGTTGCACATCTTTAAATATTTCTGTTTGTGTACTAATTTCAGCTTCAGCTAATTTCTGCAGTTTGCTATGTTTCACTATTCAACTGTTTCAACTATTGCAATTTCTCATGCTTTCTTCTACTTCTTAAGCTTTTCTCCACATTTTCTTGCATTTCTGCAGCAGTCATTCTGCAAATATGCATTCTCACGGCTGTTTCGCTAGGAACAGCTATTTTTCTAGTTATTATTATTATTATTCTGTCTTCCGTACGTTTTTTGTCGTTTAACTACTTCACTATCTTTCACTAATTGTACTAATTTATATATCAAAACGTTCAGCTTCTTCAGGAGAATGGAGCTATATCTTTTGGTAAACTTCACTATTATACTTTTTGAAATAATTGCCCTTTTGTGCAAATCTTTTGCCCCATTATTTCCTATGGTGGAACTCTGTAACTGATTTCAGTTACTTGAGTGGCCACTCTAGTAACTGCCGTTTTTGAACTTTTTCTGCTTTTTTATAAACAAAATTATGCTGTTCATTCATATTTCACTGTAGAGAAATATTTTATGCATTAAAATGTAGCCACACGTGTCTACTTTTTGGAATTATTACTATCTTTGCTACAGGTTTTACTGTTTTCTGTTAAACTCCTCTGGAGTACAACCTTGTCACACTTTCTCCTATTCTTTCAATGTATTTTCTTCTTGTGCTCTGTTTTTATCTGTGTCTATGCATTCTGCTTGTCTACTTTTCTGTTTGCCTTCTGGTTCTACTGGTTTTACTATATTTGAAGATCTTCTACAATCTTTAATCAATTTTATAAATTCATATATCAAACATTTCTGCTTCTTCTGACCCTTTTTGCTTTAGGTTTTGCTCTGTTTTACTCCTTCAAATGTTTCTGGTTTACTGTTTCCACTAATTTTTTATACTTATTACTATTTCACTATTCAATTGTTTCAACTATTTCTGGGATTGCACTAATTTTCTGCTGTTTCAATTATGCTCTTTCTTAAACTCTGTTTCACTTTTTGACTTTTTCAAATAATTCAGGTTGCACACAAACTCCTGCTTCTTCTGCTGAATTCTGCTATAATTTATATATTATATAATTTATACAGTATAATTCACTATTAATTCACTATTATCTTATTAATATAGTATATTCACTATTCAATTGTTTCAACTATTTCTATGTTTCTATGCATTTTGCTTGTCTACTTTTCTGGATATTCCTTTGGTTCTACTGGTTTTACTGTCGGCAAAGGTCTTCTCAAACTTTTATCAATTCTATCAATTCATATATCAAACTTTTCTGCTTCTTCTGACCCTTATTGCTTTTGGTTTTGCTCTGTTTTACTCTTAAATATTTCTGGTTTACTGTATCCACTAATTTTTTATACTTATTACTGTTTCACTATTCAATTGTTTCAACTATTTCTGGGTTTGCACTAATTTCCTCATGTGCTAATTGCTCTTTCTTACGCTGTGTTCACTTTTTGACTTTTTCAAATAATTCATGTTGCACACAAACTTCTGCTTCTTCAGCTGAATTCTCAACACTTTTGCAAGTTTCACTACTTGGCAAAGGATTTCTACAATGTATGACTAGCTTTTTATGCTTTTCTTACTCTTTGTTCTCAAGTTTCTTATATTTCTCCATCATCATTCTTCAAATATGCTTATGGCCCTTTATGTTAAGTTTCACTTCTTCAAATATTTCTGGTGGTGTACTAATTTCAGCTTCAGCAATTATCTGCAGTTTCTACATTTCACTGTTCAACTGTTTCAAGTATTTTCTATTTCTTCTGATATCTTTACTTCTTAAGCTTTTCTGTACTTTTTCTGGCATTTCTGCAGCAGTCATTCTGCAAATATGCATTCTCACGGCTGTTTCGCTAGGAACAGCTATTTTTCTAGTTATTATTCTGTCTTCCGTACGTTTTTTGTCGCTTAACTACTTTCACTTCTTTCACTAATTGTACTAATTTATATATCAAAACGTTCAGCTCTTCAGGAGAATGGAGCTATGACTTTTGGTAAACTTCACTATTGCACTTTTTGAAAGAATTGCCTTTTGTGCAAATATTTTGCCCCATTATTTCCTATGGTGGAACTGTCTAACTGATTTCAGTTACTAGAGTGTCACTCTAGTAACTGCCGTTTTTGAACTTTTTCTGCTCTTTTAGAAACAAAATTATGCTGTTCATACATATTTCACTGTAGAGAAATATTTTATGCATTAAAATGTAGCCACTAGTGTCTACTTTATGGAATTATTACTATCATTGCTACAGGATTTACTGTTTTCTGTTAAACTCCTCTGGAGTACAACCTTGTCACACTTTCTCCTATTCTTTCAATGTATTTTTTTCTTGTGCTCTGTTTTTATCTGTGTCTATGCATTCTGCTTGTCTACTTTTCTTTTTGCCTTCTGGTTCTACTGGTTTTACTATCTTTTAAGATCTTCTACTATCTTTAATCAATTTTATAAATTCATATATCAAACATTTCTTCTTCTTCTGACCCTTTTTGCTTTTGGTTTTCCTCTGTTTTACTCCTTCAAATATTTCTGGTTTACTGTTTTCACTAATTTTTTATACTTATTACGGTTTCACTATTTAATTGTTTCAACTATTCCTGGGATTGCACTAATTTCCTGTTGTTTCAATTATGCTCTTTCTTAAACTCTGTTTCACTTTTTGACTTTTTCAAATAATTCAGGTTGCACACAACCTCCTGCTACTGCTGAATTCTGCTATAATTAATATATTATATATTTATATAATTTATACAGTATAATTCACTATTAATTCACTATTAAATAAATTAATATAGTATATTCACTATTCAATATTTCAACTATTTCTATTTCTTCCGCTTTCTTCTGCTTTCTTTTACTTCTTACTCCTTCAATTATTTCTGGTTTACTGTTTTCACTAATTTTCTATGCTTATTGCTGTTTCACTATTCAATTGTTTCAACTATTTCTGGATTTGCACTAATTTCCTTTTGTTTCAATTATGCTCTTTCTTAAACTCTGTTTCACTTTTTGACTTTTTCAAATAATTCAGGTTTCCCACAAACTTCTGCTTCTTCTGCTGAATTCTGCTATAATTTATATATTATATAATTTATACAATATAATTCACTATTAATTCACTATTATACTATTAATATAGTATATTCACTATTCAATTGTTTCAACTATTTCCATGTTTCTATGCATTTTGCTTGTCTACTTTTCTGTTTGCCTTCTGGTTCTACTGGTTTTACTATCTTTTAAGATCTTCTACAATCTTTAATCAATTTTATAAATTCATATATCAAACATTTCTGCTTCTTCTTACCCTTTTTGCTTTTGGTTTTGCTGTTTTACTCCTTCAAATATTTCTGGTTTACTGTTTCCACTAATTTTTTATGCTTATTGCTGTTTCACTGTTCAATTGTTTCAACTATTTCTGGGTTTGCACTAATTTCCTCGTGTGCTAATTGTGCTCTTTCTTACGCTCTGTTTCACTTTTTGACTTTATCAAATAATTCATGTTGCACACAAACTTCTGCTTCTTCAGCTGAATTCTGCAATACTTTTGCTAAGTTTCACTACTTGGCAAAGGATTTCTACAATGTATGACTAGCTTTCTTATGCTTTTTTCCAATTTCTTACTCTTTGTTCTCAAGTTTCTCATATTTCTCCATCAATTATTCTGCAAATATGCTTATTTGGCACTTTATGTTATGTTGCACATCTTTAAATATTTCTGTTTGTGTACTAATTTCAGCTTCAGCTAATTTCTGCAGTTTGCTATGTTTCACTATTCAACTGTTTCAACTATTGCAATTTCTCATGCTTTCTTCTACTTCTTAAGCTTTTCTCCACATTTTCTTGCATTTCTGCAGCAGTCATTCTGCAAATATGCATTCTCACGGCTGTTTCGCTAGGAACAGCTATTTTTCTAGTTATTATTATTATTATTCTGTCTTCCGTACGTTTTTTGTCGTTTAACTACTTTCACTATCTTTCACTAATTGTACTAATTTATATATCAAAACGTTCAGCTTCTTCAGGAGAATGGAGCTATATCTTTTGGTAAACTTCACTATTATACTTTTTTGAAATAATTGCCTTTTGTGCAAATCTTTTGCCCCATTATTTCCTATGGTGGAACTCTGTAACTGATTTCAGTTACTTGAGTGGCCACTCTAGTAACTGCCGTTTTTGAACTTTTTCTGCTCTTTTATAAACAAAATTATGCTGTTCATACATATTTCACTGTAGAGAAATATTTTATGCATTAAAATGTAGCCACACGTGTCTACTTTATGGAATTATTACTATCTTTGCTACAGGTTTTACTGTTTTCTGTTAAACTCCTCTGGAGTACAACCTTGTCACACTTTCTCCTATTCTTTCAATGTATTTTCTTCTTGTGCTCTGTTTTTATCTGTGTCTATGCATTCTGCTTGTCTACTTTTCTGTTTGCCTTCTGGTTCTACTGGTTTTACTATATTTGAAGATCTTCTACAATCTTTATCATTTTATAATTCATATATCAACATTTCTGCTTCTTCTTACCCTTTTTGCTTTAGGTTTTGCTCTGTTTTACTCCTTCAAATATTTCTGGTTTACTGTTTCCACTAATTTTTTATACTTATTACTGTTTCACTATTCAATTGTTTCAACTATTTCTGGGATTGCACTAATTTCCTGTTGTTTCAATTATGCTCTTTCTTAAACTCTGTTTCACTTTTTGACTTTTTCAAATAATTCAGGTTGCACACAAACTCCTGCTTCTTCTGCTGAATTCTGCTATAATTTATATATTATATAATTTATACAGTATAATTCACTATTAATTCACTATTATCTTATTAATATAGTATATTCACTATTCAATTGTTTCAACTATGTTTCTATGCATTTTGCTTGTCTACTTTTCTGGATATTCCTTTGGTTCTACTGGTTTTACTGTCGGCAAAAGTCTTCTCAAACTTTTATCAATTCTATCAATTCATATATCAAACTTTTCTGCTTCTTCTGACCCTTATTGCTTTTGGTTTTGCTCTTTTTTACTCGTTAAAATATTTCTGGTTTTACTGTTCCCTAATTTTAACTTTTTGATGTTTCACTATTCAATTGTTTCAACTATTTCTGGGTTTGCACTAATTTCCTCGTGTGCTAATTGCGCTCTTTCTTACGCTGTGTGTCACTTTTTGACTTTTTCAAATAATTCATGTTGCACACAAACTTCTGCTTCGTCAGCTGAATTCTACAACACTTTTGCAAAGTTTCACTACTTGGCAAAGGATTTCTACAATGTATGACTAGCTTTTTTATGCTTTTCTTACTCTTTGTTCTCAAGTTTCTTATATTTCTCCATCAATCATTCTTCAAAAATGCTTAATGGGCCCTTTATGTTAAGTTTCACTTCTTCAAATATTTCTGGTGGTGTACTAATTTCAGCTTCAGCAATTATCTGCAGTTTTCTACATTTCACTGTTCAACTGTTTCAAGTATTTTCTATTTCTTCTGATATCTTATACTTCTTAAGCTTTTCTGTACTTTTTCTGGCATTTCTGCAGCAGTCATTCTGCAAATATGCATTCTCACGGCTGTTTCGCTAGGAACAGCTATTTTTCTAGTTATTATTCTGTCTTCCGTACGTTTTTTGTCGCTTAACTACTTTCACTATCTTTCACTAATTGTACTAATTTATATATCAAAACGTTCAGCTCCTTCAGGAGAATGGAGCTATGACTTTTGGTAAACTTCACTATTGCACTTTTTGAAATAATTGCACTTTTGTGCAAATATTTTGCCCCATTATTTCCTATGGTGGAACTCTCTAACTGATTTCAGTTACTTGAGTGTACACTCTAGTAACTGCCGTTTTTGAACTTTTTCTGCATTTTATGAACAAAATTATGCTGTTCATACATATTTCACTGTAGAGAAATATTTTATGCTTTAAAATGTAGCCACTAGTGTCTACTTTATGGAATTATTACTATCATTGCTACAGGTTTTACTGTTTTCTGTTAAACTCCTCTGGAGTACAACCTTGTCACACTTTCTCCTATTCTTTCAATGTATTTTCTTCTTGTGCTCTGTTTTATCTTGTCTATGCATTCTGCTTGTCTACTTTTCTGTTTGCCTTCTGGTTCTACTGGTTTTACTATCTTTAAAGATCTTCTACATCTTTAATCAATTTTATAAATTCATATATCAAACATTTCTGCTTCTTCGGACCCTTTTTGCTTTAGTTTTAGCTTTTTTACTCTTTCAAATATTTCTGGTTTACCTGTTTCCACTAATTTTTTATATCTTATTACTATTTCACTATTAAATTGTTTCAACTATTTCTGGGATTGCACTAATTTCCTGTTGTTTCAATTATGCTCTTTCTTAACTCTGTTTCACTTTTTGACTTTTTCAAATAATTCAGGTTGCACACAAACTCCTGCTTCTTTCTGCTGAATTCCTCTTATACTTTATATATTATATAATTTATATATTTATACAGCATAATTTTTTACTATTAATTCACTATTATCTTATTAATATAGTATATTCACTATTCAATTGTTTCAACTATTTCTATGTTTCTATGCATTTTGCTTGTCTACTTTTCTGGATATTCCTTTGGTTCTACTGGTTTTACTGTCTGCAAAGGTCTTCTCAAACTTTTATCAATTTTATCAATTCATATATCAAACTTTCTGCTCTTCTGACCCTTATTGCTTTTGGTTTTGCTCTGTTTTACTTTCAAATATTTCTGGTTTCTGATTCCTAATTTAAGCTTTTTGTTTCACTGTTCAATTGTTTCAACTATTTCTGGGTTTGCACTAATTTCCTCGTGTGCTAATTGCTCTTTCTTACGCTCTGTTTCACTTTTTGACTTTTTCAAATAATTCAGTTGCACACAAACTTCTGCTTCAGCTGAATTCTGCAATACTTTTGCTAAGTTTCACTACTTGGCAAAGGATTTCTACAATGTATGACTAGCTTTCTTATGCTTTTTTCCAATTTCTTACTCTTTGTTCTCAAGTTTCTTATATTTCTCCATCAATCATTCTGCAAATATGCTTATTTGGCACTTTATGTTAAGTTTCACTTCTTCAAATATTTCTGGTTGTGTACTAATTTCAGCTTCAGCTAATTTCTGCAGTTTGCTACGTTTCACTCTTCAACTGTTTCAACTATTTCAATTTCTTCTACTTTCTTCCACTTCTTAAGCTTTTCTCCACATTTTTTGCATTTCTGCAGCAGTCATTCTGCAAATATGCATTCTCACGGCTGTTTCGCTAGGAACAGCTATTTTTCTAGTTATCAGTGAGAATGCATTCAATGCATTCTCACTTATAGTGTTTCTGTTTTTCTTTATCTTTATCAGTGAGAATGCATTCAATGCATTCTCACTTATAGTGTTTCTGTTTTTCTTTATCAGTGAGAATGCATTCAATGCATTCTCACTTATAGTGATTTCTGTTTTTCTTTATCTTATTATTATTATTCTGCTTCCGTACGTTTTTTGTCGCTTAACTACTTTCACTATCTTTCACTAATTGTACTAATTTATATATCAAAACGTTCAGCTCCTTCAGGAGAATGGTGCTATGACTTTGGTAACCTTCACTATTGCACTTTTTGAAATAATTGCACTTTTGTGCAAATTATTTGCCCATTGAAATGAATGGTGGAATTCGGCGAACTGCCGTTTTTGAACTTTTTCTGCTCTTTGACAAACAAAATTATGCTGTTCATACATATTTCACTGTAGAGAAATATTTTATGCATTAAAATGTAGCCACTAGTGTCTACTTTATGAATTATTACTATAATTACTACAGGATTTACTGTTTTCTGTTAACTCCTCTGGAGTACAACCTTGTCACACTTTCTCCTATTCTTTCAATGTATTTTCTTCTTGTGCTCTGTTTTTATCTGTGTCTATGCATTCTGCTTGTCTACTTTTCTGTTTGCCTTCTGGTTTACTGGTTTTACTATTTTAAGATCTTCTACTATCTTAATCAATTTTATAAATTCATATATCAAACATTTCTACTTCTTCTGACCTTTTTGCTTTTGTTTTCTCTTTTACTCTTCAATATTTCTGGTTTACTGTTTCCACTAATTTTTTATACTTATTACTGTTTCACTATTCAATTGTTTCAACTATTCCTGGGATTGCACTAATTTCCTGTTGTTTCAATTATGCTCTTTCTTAAATCTGTTTCACTTTTGACTTTTTCAATAATTCAGGTTGCACACAAACTCCTGCTTCTGCTGAATTCTGCTATAATTATATATTATATAATTTATATAATTTATCAGTATAATTCACTATTAATTCACTATTAAATATATTAATATAGTATATTCACTATTCAACTGATTCAACTATTTCTATTTCTTTGCTTTCTTCTGCTTTCTTCTGCTTTCTTCTACTCTTAATTTTCTCTACTTTTCTGGCATTTCTGCAGCAGTCATTCTGCAAATATGCATTCTCACGCTGTTTCGCTAGGAACAGCTATTTTCTAGTCAGTGAGAATGCATTCAATGCATTCTCACTTATAGTGATTTCTGTTTTTCTTTATCTTTATTATTATTCTGACTTCCGTACGTTTTTTGTCGCTTAACTACTTTCACTACTTTCACTAATTGTACTAATTATATATCAAAACGATTCAGCTCCTTCAGGAGAATGGTGCTATGACTTTTGGTAACCTTCACTATTGCA
>NW_027675159.1:0-93228 GCF_904066995.2 Poecilia reticulata | reverse complement strand
AGTTAGAAAGTTCACCCTGTATGTTCCACCCTGTTAGGAAAGATTGTGAAAAATGTTTATTCAGTTGAATTTAAATAACATAATGTTAGATTTAATCATTAAAGGTTTGTTTATTCGTTGAAGGTTAGCTAGCTAAATGTTGAACACATAAAGAGCTACAGGTAGATTAGTTAGAAAGTTCCCCCTGTTATGTTCCATCCTGTTAGAAAGATTGTGAAAAATGTTTATTCAGTAGAATTTAAAAAATAATGTTAGATTTAGTCATTAAAAGTTTGCTATTCTGTTGAAGGTTAGCTAGCTAAATGTTGACCACATAAAGAGCTACAGGTAGATAAGTTAGAAAAGTTCCACCATGTTGCAAAGGCCTATTGTTATTGTGCAGATTACAGAGCACTGGTGAACAACATGCAATGCCAGTCTTCTCACTAATAAGGAAACCAATACCCGATGTAAATGGCAACATGGCAGTGTCATGGCAAAGGTCAAATAAAATATTGAGGAATTGTGTTCAATTTAAAAGTATGTTCATGACATATAACAGTTATAATTTTGTTAAAAATGCAGCAGATTGGTCATGAGTTCAAAATGTGACAAGATTTTTTTTAAATATGTAAGTTGATTTTTCTTTAACATTACATAATTGATAACTTTTTGAAGCATGGTGCACATAGTTCATGATTTGTTGAAAAATTGTTTGAGTGGCTAGTGAAAATTGGATATTTTTCCTATGAAATGTAGAGATGTAAGTGGTTATCTAATGTAACAATTGGGTGATTTTTTGCGGCAACATTCCATGTCCCCATGTTTTGCTTACTATTAATTTTTGTAAAATGTGCCAAATATTTACAACAAAGTATTTTAATTATACATTTAGATGTTGTCATTATTCAAATATAAACGAAATGCCTTTCAAATATTTTGTTCTTTACACACCTTTTGTTGACGGACATGTTCAATTTCATGTTTGACCAGTGCAGCGTAATAGACTTCCTCATGACATTTAAACTATAAAATATATTATATTTATGTTTTTCTTCAATAAGTTGATTGACTGGAGTACACCTTATTTTAATATGCAATTTAATCTACTGAAACCATTTTCTCATTTGATATTTTCTTCATCTTATACATGTGCCAGTACTAACTTTCACCCTGTTAGGATGTTCATTTCTGCATTCAAAAAGTCTAAAATTCCTTAAAAACCATTTAATGTAAGTGACATCAATTGGTTTTGATGTGAGTTCAACCATGGAAAACAAAGTGAGCTTCAACAATCACCGTCTCTGTACTTTTTCTTATCTTAAATATGTTAAACCTGTATATGTAAAGCTTAAAGTTCCACCCTGTTAGGAAACCTGCAACTAATAATGAAAATCATCAGATTTTAGAATCAAATACTTTTATTTTCCACCCTGTTATGGGACAATCCACCATGTTATGTTCTATTTCACACATGTTTTATTAAATATTGTTACAGAAAATTAAGTACTGTGGATTTTTTCTGAGCCATGTTGGGAGTTGAAGACCAATAAATGCAAATATTGGTCTAAGTTTTTGAAATTACCAATATATTCAATGCTGTCAGTAATAATGAGTAAAAACCAGGGTTTTCTTTACAATACAGTCATAAATGATTTGTAACTTCATGATGTGTGACAATTTCAATAAAAACATATTATATAGTAAAAGGGACACACTCTTTCTAAGAAAATTCATTATTTTTTAAATTTAAATGTTTAATATTTGTGGTCCATATGTAAATGTTCATAAAAGGGTGGAACACATTCAGAGACAATGGTGAAAAAACCCCACATGTAATAATTAATTTATCCAATCCTGTGCTTGCCCTTATTAATTTCTTATTGTTAAACGTGTCAGTGTTGTAACAAAATATTCACAACTTAAAATACTTTTTTTTCAAAAATCCTGAGGCCGAAATTTTGCCGCAAAAAGAATCACCAATTACTGAGATTAAAAGAGATAAAGTGCTGAATATTGATATTTGTTTCCCACCTTGTTTTCATTGCTAATTATTGTGAGATAATTAACGTGATCAGTGTCTTCTCATGGATGAGTATTCTCATGGATAAGTATCATTAATCATTATTGATAATATATAACTAACGGCAAACTGAGTAAATTTGTTATTTCAGAAGAGAGTGGCAAACTGGTAGCCCATTGTATGACTCAGTACCATGAAGTAGCTCTCAGTTTCAAAAAGGTGGTGACCCCTGATCTACTTGCTGCAGCCAATCTGCAACGTATTTTTGTGCATTGTCTGTGAGCAATGCCAAACATGACACCTGAGTAATTCAAGGAGGGTCGGTTCGGCTGCTCTGTCAGAGCATCGGCGGTGGCTGTGGGAAGGTGGTGCTGGAACCACGCGGTAGCTATAGGCCGAGCAGCGCTTGTTATTAGGGCCCGAGCAGCTAAGCGCTGCGAAGGCCTATTGTAATCGTGCTGTTTATTAGGCCCGAGCAGCTAAGCGCTGCGAAGGCCTATTGTAATCGTGCTGTTTTTATTATTCTTGTGCCAAATGAATTGGCTTTTTGGGGCTTTATCATATTCAAAAACTCACCAAACTGGCGGGCGCATAGAGCCCGTGTGAAATTTACGTATTTTAAGGTCCTCGCAATAATCGCACAAGAAACGGCTCAAGGGCGCCCCTAGAACTTTCAAAAGACCCTTTCCTATTCACTTACTTTATCGTACAGACTTGAAATTCGGTACAGTTGTAGAGCTCCCCAAGACACTCTGAATTTACAATTAATGTCATAGTGCAACTGTCCTAGGAAGTCGGCCATTTTGGATTGAAGTTCCGATTTTGAGCCCATTTTGGCCGTTACAGACGTCGCATTTGATCGAACTCCTCCTAGGGATTTCGATCGATCGGCTTCAAACTCGGTCAGATTGTTCATAAGGCATGGCCGATTCAAAGTTATCAAATTTGTGAGTTTGAGCATGTTGAAGGGGTCGTTCCAGGGGTCAAAGTTCACCGACTCACCAGATGTAATAAACTGTTATCTCTTACAAATAAACTCCAGAGCACCAAACTTTCTGTGTGTGATCACCTTTGGATGACCTACGACACCCAGTTGTGAAATTTTGAGATTACCTAAGCCACGCCCCCTTAGAACAGGAAGTGTCATGTTTTACTGCGAACGTTCACTATCTGACCCCTTTCACCAATCAACATGAAACTGTGTCCACAGACAGAAGACATGTTGGTGTATTAGGGTGTCCAACCCGTTTGCTTTGGATGCAGCAGGTGGGCGTGGTGGCGTGGCGAAGTGACCTTTAACGCCGTCTCCTTACGTTTGTCCTTGAATTCCACAGTTTAAAGCCCAGCTTCACCAACTCACTAGGATTGATCCTTGTGGGCCCACGACAGAATCCAGTGTGATTTTTTGTGGGCTATTATCAGCTCTATATGAGCTGATGATGAACTGTGATTATGACTCTGACTCATGGGGCGTGGCAAACTGGCTGTCCTTCGCCATATTCATGAAATGTCTTTGAATCACACACGCATCTTCTGATTGGCTTTAGCTTCACAATCTCACTAGGTTTGATCCTTGTGGGCCCTCGACAGGAATCCGGTGTGATTTTTTGTGGGCGTGGCCTAATGTCTCAACAGCGCCCCTTGAAGAATTTAAATAATCAGCCCCAAGCCATTCTTTAACCTAGAATTATGAATCTTGGAACACTTGTTTATCTTTTCAGGACCTACAAAAAGCCTCTTGGAGCCATGGTCCAAACCCAACAGAAGTCGGCCATTTGGATTAAATTCGCCGTTTGCTGTTTTTCAGAGACGACGTATTTGATCGAACTCCTCCTTCGTTTTTGGGATACAGACTTCAAACTCAGTCAGCAGAGTTCAGACATTAAAGGAATAAGTTATCACGGAATTTTTGTATGTCAAAACATGTGGGCGTGGTTAAGTGCCAAACTTTGACTATTCGCCATAAATCAAAGTGGCATAACTTCCATATACAAGGTCACAGCTGCTTCAGACTTCCTATGTCTCACTACTGACCAACCCTCATTACATTCTCATGGTCAGATGATGACGTACCTTAGCTCCGCCACTTTTTACACGAATTCAGCTGTTTTTTCTACTGTATGTCTTATTTTTACTGAGTAATACATATGGAATTAATCTTCTACCACCTGACATAATATGACCTGATGATGACTGTGATGATGAACTCTGACTCATGGGGGCGTGGCCAACTGGCTGTCCTTCGCCATATTCATGAAATTATCTCTGAATCAAACACGCATCTTCCGATTGGCACCAAACTGGATAAGTTTGACCTGTACTCAATGCAAAAGAACCCAAAAAGATTGAATTGTGATCTCACTCTACGGGGCCCCTAGAATTTTTTAAATTATCAGCCCCAAGCCATGCTTTAACCTAGAATTATGAAACTTGGTACACTGGTGTATCTTGTTAAGATTTACAAAAAACTCTTTTGGAGATATGGTACAAACCCAACAGGAAGTCGGGCATTTTGGATAAAAGCCCCGTTTGTCGTTTTTCAGAGACGTCATATTTGATCGAACTCCTCCTTCAGCGTTTGAGATACAGACTTCAAACTCAGTCAGCAGAGAGTTGAGACATTAAAGGTCTAAAGTTATCACAGGAATTTTTTTTTGTATGTCAAAGCATGTGGGAGTGGCTAAGTGCCAAACTTTGACTATTCGCCATAAAACATCAAAGTGACATAACTTCCACATACAAGGTCACTGCTGCTTCCGACTTCCTATGTCTCACTACTGACTAACCCACATGGTCAGATGATGACGTAACCTTAGCTCCGCCCACTTTTAACACGAATTCAGCTGTTTTTTCTACTGTATGTCTTATTTTTACTGAGTAATACATATGGAATTAATCTTCTACCACCTGACATAATATCACCTGATGATGAACTGTGAGGATGAACTCTGACTCATGGGGGCGTGGCCAACTGTCTGTCCTTCGCCATATGCATACACTGTCTATGAATCACACATGCATCTTCCGATTGGCACCAAACTGGATACGTTGACCTGTGCTAAATGCTAAAGAGCCAACGGGTTTGAATTGTGATTTTACTCTACAGCGCCCCCTACATTATCCCATCATCAATATCTCCTCTCTACATCGACCGATCTGCACCAAATTTGTTGTGTGTCACCAGGGAACCATGCCGAACTCAACGGTGCGAACTGCCTGGCGAACGCGCGCCTCAACTGCGCGAAAGGGTATGCGGTGGTAGGTTGGTGGCGGTGCTGGATCTCCGCGGTGGCTATAGGCCGGAGCGGCGCTTGGCTGCTCGGGCCGCTTGAGGCTCCGCGGAGCTTTAATTAGGCCCGAGCAGCTAAGCGCTGCGAAGGCCTATTGTAATCGTGCTGTATTATTAAGGCCGAGAGTAAGCACTGCGATTAGGCCAAGCAGTAAGCGCTGCGAAGGCCTATTGTTTTCAATGTTTATTTTTTTTTTTTTAGGCCCGAGCAGCTAAGCGCTGCGAGGCTATTGTAATCGTGCTGTTATTATTATTCTTGTGCAAATGAATTGGCTTTTTGGGGGCTTTATCATATTCAAAAACTCACCAACTTGGCGGGCGCATAGAGCCCGTGTGAAATTTACGTATTTCAAGGTCCTCGCAAAAATCGCACAAGAAACGGCTCAAGGGCGCCCCTAGATCTTTAAAAGACCCTTTCCTATTCACTTACTTTATCGTAGAGACTTGAAATTTGGTACAGTTGTAGAGCTCCCAGACACTCAGAATTTACAATTAATGTCATACTGAACTATCCTAGGAAGTCGGCCATTTTGGATTGAAGTTCCGATTTGAGCCCATTTTGGCCGTTTACAGATGTCGCATTTGATCGAACTCCTCCTAGGGATTTCGATCGATCGGCTTCAACTCGGTCAGATTGTTCATAAGGCATGGCCGATTCAAGTTATCAAATTCGTGAGTTTTCGAGCATGCTGAAGGGGTCGTTCCAGGGGTCAAGTTCACCGACTCACCAGAATGTAATAAACTGTTATATCTCTTACAAATAAACTCACAGAGCCACCAAACTTTCTGTGTGTGATCACCTTTGGATGACCTACGACACCCAGTTGTGAAATTTTGAGGTTACCTAAGCCACGCCCCTTAGAACAGGAAGTGTCATGTTTACTGCGAACGTTCACTATCTGACCCTTTCACCTAATCAACATGAAACTGTGTCGACAGACAGAAGACATGTTGGTGTGTCAGGGTGTCCAACCCCGTTTGGTTTGGATGCAGCAGGTGGCGTGGTGGCGTGGCGAAGTGACCTTTAACGCCGTCTCCTTACGTTTGTCCTTGAATTCCACAGTTTAAAGCCAGCTGCACCAAACTCACTAGGTTTGATCCTTGTGGGCCCCTCGACAGGAATCCAGTGTGATTTTTTGTGGGCGTGGCCTAATGTCTCAACAGCGCCCCTTGAATATTTTAATAATCAGCCCAAGCCATTCTTTAACCTAGATTATGAACTTGGTAACTTGTGTATATTGTCAAGACCTACAAAAAGTCTCTTGGAGCCATGGTCCAAACTCAACAGGAAGTCGGCCATTTTGGATCTAAGCGACATTTGCTGTTTTTCATAGACGTCATATTTGATCGAACTCCTCTACAGCGTTTCGACACGACTTAGAACTCAGTCAGCAGAGAGTTAAGACATTAAAGGTCTAAAGTTATCACAGGAATTTTTGTATGATAAGCATGTGGGCGTGGCTAAGTGCCAAACTTTGACTATTCGCCATAAACATCAAAGTGACATAACTTCCACATACAAGGTCACTGCTGCTTCAGACTTCTATGTCTCAATACTGACCAACCTCATTACATTATCATGGTCAGATGATGACGTAACCTTAGCTCCGCCCACTTTTAACAGGAATTCAGCTTTTTTTCTACTGTATGTCTTATTTTTACTCAGTAATACATATGGAATTAATCTTCTACCACCTGACATAATATGAGCAGATGATGAACTGTGAGGATGAACTCTGACTCATGGGGGCGTGGCCATATGCATACAACTGTCTCTGAATCACACAAGCATCTTCCGATTGGCACCAGACTGGATACGTTTGACCTGTACTCAATGCTAAAGAGACCAAAAGGATTTAATTGTGATTTTACTCTACAGCGCCCCTAGACTATCCCATCATCAATATCTCCTCTCTACATCGACCTATCTGCACGAAATTTGTGGTGTGTCCTCAGGGAACCATGCCGAAGTGAACGGTGCAAACTGCCTGGTGGAGGCGCGCCTCAACTGTGCGAAAGGGTACGCGGTGGCAGGCGGGCGGCGGTGCTGGGTCCCCGCGGTGGCTATAGGCCGGAGCGGCGCTTGGCTGCTCGGGCCGCTTGAGGCTCCGCGGAGCTTTAATTTTTCTTCTGTCAAATGAATTGCCTTTTTGGGGGCTTTAACATATTCAAAAACTCACCAAAATTGGTAGGCCCATAGAGACTGTGAAAAATGTACGTATTTTAAGGTCCGCGCAAAATCGCAAAAAAAATGGCTCAACAGCGCCCCTAGAAATTTTCAAAAGACCCTTTCCTATTCACTTACTTTATTGTAGAGACTTGAAATTTGGTACACTTGTAGAACTCCCCAAGACACTCAGAATTTATAATTGTTCTCATAGTGTATGTCAAACAGGAAGTCGGCCATTTTGGATTGAATTTGCAAATTTACCCCCATTTTGGCCGTTTATAGCCTTCGCATTTGATCGAACTCCTCCTAGGGCTTTTGATGGATCGGCTTCAAACTTGGTCAGTTGGTTCAGAAGGCATGCCCGATTAAAAGTTATCAAAACGGTGAGTTTCGTGCATGTTGAAGGGGTGATACTAGGGGTCAAAGTTCACTGACTCACCATAAATAATAAACAGTTATATCTCCTACAAAGAAACTCACAGAGCCACCAACCTTTCTGTGTGTGATCACCTTTGGATGCCCTACAAGACCCAATTGTGAAATTTTGAGACCACATAAGCCACGCCCCCTTAGAACAGGAAGTGTCATGTTTTATTGTGATCGGTCCCTATCTGACCTCTTTAACCTAATCAACATGAAACTGTGTCCACAAACAGAAGACACGTTGGTGTGTTATGGTTTCCAACGCTGTTTGTTTTGGATGCAGCAGGTGTGTGTGGCGGCGTGGTGAATATACCTGTAACGCCGTGTCCATACGTTTGGCTGTAATTCCACAATTGTGAGTCCAGCTGCACCAAACTCACTGAGATCGATCCTTATCCCACTCCGGACAGTAATCCAGTGCAATATTTGGTGGGCGTGGCCTAATGTCTCAATAGCGCCCCTAGAAGATTTAATCATCAGCCCCGAGCCATGCTTTAACCTAGAATTATGAAACTTGATACACATGTGTATCTTGTCAGGATGTATAAAAAGCCTCTTGGAGCCATAGTCCAAACACAACAGGAAGTCTACCATTTTGGATCAACCCGCCATTTCCTCTTTTCATAGATGTCGCATCTGATCGAACTCCTCCAACAGTTTTTGAGATACAGACTTCCACCTCACTCAGCACACTCGTGAGACACTGAAGTTGAAAAGTTATCAAAATAATTATTGTACATCAAATCATGTGGGTGTGGCTAAGTGTCAAACTTTGGCTTTGTACTATGACATATTAAAATGCAATAACTTCTACAAGAAAAGGACAACTTCATCAGACTTTCCATTTCTCATTATTGGCCAGCCTTGATCACATTCACAAGGTCATATGATGACATCACCTTAGCCACGCCCTCTCCAACAGGAAGTTACCTGTTTTTGTCTGCCGGAAGTCTTGTTTTTACTCTGACTCAACTGGGTTCAATGCTGTGAAAATTAATATAAAATGACATGATGATGAACTCTGTGTATGTTGACTGATAGCTGAAGCATGTGGGCATGCCTTATTAGCAAATAGCAATGCCAGCCATGTCTACGATCGTCTCTAAATCAACCAGGCTTCATCCATTTGAACCAGATTTTCTATGATTGACTGTGGTGATCCTCTAAAGATTGGATTATAACTTGACTTCACTTCACTCCCTAGGCTAATCAAAAGCTGTATCTTATCTCTACATTGGCTAATCTGCATGAAATGTTGTGGGCTGCAGCAGGGAGCGCTGCTGTAAACACAATGCAGCTAATGTCAACACAAGTGACAAGATAAAGTATAAATAAAGCTGTTCAGATGCACATTCATTCTCCCAAAACTTAAACTGACATGATTTGTGGTTGTTGGTGGTGAGGCTGAACACTGAGACCCAAGTGATGATGATGTTTATTATAATTTATAAAAAGAAGCTCAAACACAGTCCAGTACGGGCAATACCGGCAGGAAAACTTGCACACATCTAATACAGGTAGCCACTGAAACAACTGAAGACTGAATGCGACAGCTACATTAAACTTGATTCCACTTAGCCCTGTAGGTTAAGTGGAATCAAACCAAACCAACTTTATTTACATAGCACTTTAAAACAACCACAGCTGATGCAAAGTTCTGTAAATTAAAACACAACAATAAAAAAATTAAACATACAATTTAAACCTAGATCCCGCTGGTATTGAAGTAAAATAGATGGTGCAGTGGTGTAAGCACAGCAGCTATGAAGGTTACCAGCCTGTTTGGTTCAACCTATCTCTGTGAATCAGCGTTTTCTGACATGAACTTCATCAAGAACAACACAGATTATGTCTCACTGATGCACATCTGAAGATGCACTCACAGTTGCAGTTTCAAGTTACACACTAGATTACAGAGCACTGGTGAATAGCATGCAATGCCAGTCTTCTCACTAATAAGGAAGCCAATACCAGATGTCTGTAGCAACATGGCAGTGTCATGGCAAAGTTTAATTAAAATATTGAGGACCTGTGTTCATTGTGTTCAATTTAGAAGTGTGTTCATGACATGTAACAGTTACAATTTTGTTAAAATGCAGCAGATTTGGTCATGAGTTCAAAATGTGATAAGATTTATTTAAAATATGTAAGTTGATTCTTTTTTGTGGCAACATTCCATGTCCCCATGTTTTGCTTACAATTATTTTTTGTAAAATTTGCAAATATGTACAACAAAGTATTTTAATTATACTTTTAGATGGTTGCATGCCAGCTGGAGATGGGCACCAGCAGCCCTCCGAGCCCACTAAGGGACAAGGGTGCAGGAAAAAGGAAGGATGGATTTAGATGTTTACCATTATTCAATATAAACAAATGCCTTTTAATATTATTTTGTTCTTTACACACCTTTTGTTGACAGACATGTTCAATTTCACGTGTCCCAGTGCAGCGTAATAGATTTCCTCATGACATTTAAACTATAATATATTTATATTTATGTTTTTCTTCATAAGTTGATGACTGGACTTAACCTTATTTTATATGCAATTTAATCTACTGAAACTATTTCACATTTGATATTTTTTCATATTAACATGTCCCAGTACTAACTTTCCACCCTGTTATGATGTTTCATTTCTGCCTTCAAAAGTCTAAAATTCCACAAAACATTTATGTAAGTGACATCAATTTGTTCTGATGTGAATTCAACCATGGAAAACAAAGTGAGCTTCAACTGTGACCATCTCTTTACTTTTTACTTTCTGAAATATGTTAAACCTGTATATGTTAGGCTTAAAGTTCCACACTGTTAGGAAAGATTGTGAAAAATGTTAATTCAGTAGAATTAAAAAACAATGTTAGATTTAGTCACTAAAGGTTGTTATTCGGTTTAATGTTAGCTAGCTAAATGTTGACCACATAAAGAGCTACAGGTAAATTAGTTAGAAAGTTCACCTCTTATCTTCCACCCTGTTATGTTCATGAACCAATAAGATAGAAATTAGGGTGAAAATAAATAATTTTAAGTAAAATAAAACATTTGAGTTGATGGAATAGAGTTGCAGAGTAGTCTGAGGTATTATCAGATGTCTTGCCCTTTGCCTGTTTTCATTTCACTAGTTACCCCCATTGACTCATGTGAGGGAACAATGAGTACATGTCATGGGAAAATCAACTACGGGATATCAAATGTTCTTGCCAAACAGAACCAGTACAAACACTCTACCTGTACTTTGACTGAGCGAATCCTGCAACATATAATGAAAATCTTCAGATTTTAGAATCAAAGACTTTGATTTCCACCGTGTTATGGGACAATCCACCATGTTATGTTCTATTCCACACATGTTTTTATTAATATTGTTACAGAAACATTAAGTACTGTGGATTTTTTCTGAGCCATGTTGGAAGTTGAAGACCAATAATTGCAAATATTGGTATAAGTTTTTAAAATTACCAATATTTTCAATGCTGTCAGTAATAATGAGTAAAAAAAACAGATTTTTCTTTACAATAGTCATAAATGATTTGTAACTTCATGATGTGTTACAATTTCAAGAATAAATATTATATAGTAAAAGGGACACACTCTCTCTAAGAAAAAGTCAATTTTTTTAATTTAAATGTTTAACTATTTGTGGTCCATATGTAAATGTTCATAACAGGGTGGAACACATTCAGAGAGAATGGTGAAAAAAACACATGTAATTATTAATTTATCCTATCCTCAGCTTGCCCATTATTAATTTCTTATTGTTAAACATGTAAGTGTTGTAACAAAATATTCAAAACTTAAAACAATACTTTTTTAAAAAAAATACTGAGGCTGAAATGTTGCCGCAAAAAAAGAATCACCCAATCACTGAGATTAAAAGAGATAAAGTGCTGAATATTGATCTGTTTCCCACCTAGTTTTCATGGCTAATTATTGTTATAAATCATTATCTTGATCAGTTTCTTCGTAGATGAGAATCATTAATAATTAGTGATAATGTATAGGCAAACTGAGTAAATTTTTTATTTCAGAACAGCGTGTAAACTGGTGGCCTTTATATGAAACGGTACACATGAAGTAGCTCTCAGTTTCAAAAGGGTTGGTGACCCCTGATCTAATCGCTGCAGCAAAACAGCAACAGACTTTTGTGCATTGTCTGTGAGCAAAGCCACATGACACACTGAGTAAATTCAAGGAGGGCGGGTTCGGCTTCTCCGTCAGAGCATCAGCGGTGGCTGGGGGAAGGCGGTGCTGGGAACACGCGGTGGCTATAGGCCGGCGGCGCTTGGCTGCGAGGGCCGCTCGAGGCTCCGCGGAGCTTTATTGGCCCAGCAGCTAAGCGCTGCGAAGGCCATTGTAACGTGCTGTTTTTATTATGTTTCTAACGTAAAATAATTGCTTTTTGGGGGCTTTATCATATTCAAAAACTCACCAAACTTGGCGGCGCATAGAGCCTGGTGAAAATTTACGTATTTTAAAGTCATCGCAAAATCGCATAAGAAACTGCTCAAGGGCGCCCCTTAGAAACTTTATCGTAGAGACTTGAAATTCGGTACAGTTGTAGAGCTCCCCAGACCCTCGAATTTACATTAATGTCATAGTGCAAGTATCCAGGAAGTCGGCCATTTGGATTGAAGTTCGATTTTGACCCCATTTTGGCCGTTTACAGACGTCGCATTTGATCGAACTCCTCCTAGGGATTTCGATCTATCGGCTTCAAACTCGGACAGATTGTTCATAAGGCATGGCTGATTCAAAGTTATCAAATTCGTGAGTTTTCGAGCATGGTGAAGGGATCGTTCCAGGGGTCAAAGTTCAGCGACTCACCAGAATGTAATAAACTGTTATATCTCTTACAAATAAACTCACGAGCCACCAACTTTGTGTGTGATCACCTTGGATGACCTACAACACCCAGTTGTGAAATTTTGAGATTACCTAAGCCACGCCCCTTACAACAGGAAGTGTCATGTTTTACTGCGAACGTTCACTATCTGACCCTTTGACCTAATCAACATGAAACACTGTCGACAGACAGAAGACATGTTGGTGTGTCAGGGTGTCCAACCCCGTTTGGTTTGGATTTAGCAGGTGGGCGTGGCGGCGTGGCGAAGTGACCTTTAACGCCGTCTCCTTAGTTTGGCCTTGAATTCCACAGTTTAAGCCCAGCTGCACTAAACTCACTAGGTTTGATCCTTGTAGGACCCTCGACAGGAATCCAGTGTTATTTTTGTGGGCGTGGCCTAATGTTCAACAGCGCCCCTTGAAGATTTTAATAATCAGCCCAAGCCATTCTTTAACCTAGATTATGAAACTTGGTACACTTGTGTATATTGTCAAGACTACAAAAAGTCTCTTGGAGCCCTGGTCCAAACCAGCAGCAAGTCGGCCATTTTGGATGAAAACCGCCATTTGCTGTTTTTCAGAGACTCATATTTGATCTAACTCCTCCTACAGCGTTTGAGATACAGACTTCAACTCAGTCAGCAGAGAGTTCAGACATTAAGGACTAAAGTTATCACAGGATTTTTGATGTCAAAGCATGTGGGCGTGGCTAGTGCCAAACTTTGACTATTCGCCATAAAACATCAAAGTGACATAACTTCCACATACAAGGTCACAGCTGCTTCAGACTTCCTATGTCTCACTACTGACCAACCCTCATTACATTCTCATGGTCAGATGATGACGTAACCTTAGCTCCGCCCACTTTTAACGGAATTCAGCTGTTTTTTCTACTGTATGTCTTATTTTACTGGTAATACATATGGAATTATTTTCACCTGACATATATGACTTGATGAACTGTGATGATGATCTGACTCATGGGGGGTGGCCAACTGTCTGTCCTTCGCCATATGCATAAATTGTCTCTGAATCAACACGCATCTTCCGATTGGCACCAAACTGGATACGTTTGACCTGTGCTCAATGCTAAAGAGCCAACGGGTTTGAATTGTGATTTTACTCTACAGCGCCCCTAGACTATCCCATCATCATATCTCCTCTCTACATCGACCGATCTGCCCAAATTTGTGGTGTGTCTCAGGGAACCATGCCGAAGGAACGGTGCGAACTGCCTGGCGGAGGCGCGCCTCAACTGTGGAAAGGGTACGCGGTGGCAGGCGGGCGGCGGTGCTGGGTCCCCGCGGTGGCTATAGGCCGGAGCGGCGCTTGGTGCTCGGGCCGCTTGAGGCTCCGCGGAGCTTTAATTATTATTATTCTTCCGTAAAGTAATTGGCTTTTTGGGGCTTTATCATATTCAAAACTCACCAAACTTGGCGGCCGCATAGAGCCCGGTGAACATTTACGTATTTTAAGGTCCTCCGCAAAAATCGCACAAGAAACGGCCAAGGGGCGCCCCCTAGAACTTTCAAAAGACCCTTTTCTATTCACTTACTTATCGTAAGACTTGAATTCGGTCACTTGTAGAGTCCCCAAGACACTCAATTTACAATTAATGTCATAGTGCAAGTATCCTAGGAAGTCGCCATTTTGGATTGAAGTTCCGATTTGACCCCATTTAGCCGTTTACAGACGTCGCATTTGATCGAACTCCTCCTAGGGATTTCGATCGATCGGCTTCAAACTCGGTCAGATTGTTCATAAGGCATGGTCATTCAAAGTTATCAATTCGTGAGTTTCGAGCATGGCTGAAGGGGTCGTTCAGGGGTCAAGTTCACCGACTGACCAGAAGTAATAACTGTTATATCTCTTACAAGATACTCACAGAGCCACCAAACTTTCTGTGTGATCACTTTGGATGACCTACACACCCAGTTGTGAAATTTGATTACCTAAGCCACGCCCCCTTAGAACAGGAAGTGTCATGTTTTACTGCGAAGTTCACTATCTGACCCCTTTCACCTAATCAACATGAACTGTTCACGACAGAAGACATGTTGGGTGTCAGGGTGGTCCAACCCGTTTGGTTTGGTGCAGCAGGTGGGCGTGGTGGCGTGGCGAGATGACTGTAATGCCGTTGCTTACGCTTGGCTTAATTCACTTTAAGCCAGCTGCACCAAACTCACTGGGTTGGATCCTTGTTCCTCGACAGGAATCCAGTGTTATTTGGTGTGGGCGTGGCCTAATGTCTCACAGCGCCCCTGAAGATTTTAAAGATCAGCCCCAAGCATTCTTTAACCAGATTATGAACTTGGTACACTTGTGTATCTTTCAGGACCTACAAAAAAGTCTCTTGGGTCATGGTCCAAACCAACAGGAAGTCAGCCATTGGATTTAGCGCCATTTCGTTTTTATGACATATTGATGCACTCCTCCTTTAGCTTTTGAGATACAGACTTCAAATCATGAGCAGGAGTTGAGAATTACAGGTCTAAAGTTATCCAGGAATTTTTGTATGTGAAAGCATGTGGCGTGGCTAAGTGCCAACTTTGACTATTCGCCATAAAATCAAAGTGACATAACTCACTACAAGGTAAGTGATTCACTTCCTTTGTTCCTACTGACCAACCTCATTACATGACTATAACGATCTTACATTTCATTATGTTACAATTATTTTAGACTATTGTCTGTTGGAAGCTAGATGTCTGACTCGCAACCAAGAAACACACAGGGTAACTTGGATCTGAAAAGGTGAATATTGTACAAGAAATTGGGGTAAACTAATTAAAGAAAGTGATTCTTGAATACTGTCTGCAAACCAGACTTGCCGGAAACTAGGGAGAGATGAATAAAGTGAGATATGTAAGCGTACAGGGAATCTATGACAACTGGTAGCTTACTGGATTGGAGCTAGATGCAGATTACAAAGGGAATGGTCCAGGGCCTACAGGGTATTCACAAGAGAACCTGCAAATTTCCAGATTTGCTAGTGATGTCACTAAAATCAAGCGGGCAAGGTACCTAGATAGGTTAACACAGGGCAATGACGTGCTAGCAGACTGCTTCTCTTATACTTAACATGATGGGAGTAAAGAACTTACAGCTGTGTGGTTCAGGAGTAAGGTCCATCCTCAGTAATTGTGGTCCCTGGCTGCATCTTGTGGATAACTACAGAAAACAGCAGAAACAATCCCAAAACCCAAGTTCCCAACACATTTTTTATATTAACATATGAGGAGCTTTAAAGATTTTTCCTTTTTGTAATGACTTCAACAATTACATACAACAAAAATCTCATATTTTTCTATTTAAATACTATATTTAAATTGAAGAAAACTAAACTAATTTGTGAAAAATTCTAGAAAATGAGAAGCATAAGAGGTTTCATACTTTTACACATTGTCAGCACAAATAGTAGGGCAGCTCAAGGATCGAACCTTGTTCAAGTGGAAGTACCATTACACCTGCCTTTGCTTTTTTTGTGCTATGTGATAAGGTAAAGCAAACCCTGCATTAAGAACAGCTTCAAAGATAATAAATATATATGAACTATTGAATTTCATAATATTTATTGATCCCAATGGGAAATGAGATATCAATGTAAATGAGAATATACCAATTGCTAAATCTTATGTATCTTATGTCTCATTATTAGATTGGGTATGTATCCAACACTTTAACTGTCTATTTTCAAACTGCTGTCTTAATGCAAGAAACGAAACCCTTAAAGTAAATTAATTTTAAATAACTACAAAGTTTTGTTAACTTTTCACATAAAGATGCTTTAACAACTACTATTATACTTTTAAAGAATTGGAATAGAAATATTTCACTAATAATGTATTGTATTTATATTTTATAAATAAATTTCAGAATATATTGAATTTTCAATGTCTTATAAATATGTTCATTCGAATCAAGAAAACAAACCTTTTTTAATGTCATTATGTTACATGATTACAACAGCTTAAACCACACATTACACCCTCAGATTACTAAAATGATGGTATGGTAAAACCACACATTATACCCTCATGATCACTGAAATATGTTGGCACAACTACTGCCTCAACTTCATATATCTGAGATTTAATATAAACATGATCTATCAAAGTACCCTTTTCAGTGGTTGCTTCCCCAACCATTTGCTGGTATCCTTTATCAGAAACAAATTTTGATATACTTGATGACTTCAAAATATCATCATTAAAATCTCCAATCAGTGCTATTGTGTCATTTTGTTTCTCAAGCCAATCAAGTAACTTTGCTAAATTTTTCTTAAATAGTGACAAAGGATATAATGGTGGTCTGTAAATCACACCCAGGACCATGTTAAAATGACAAAACTGATACACTAAACATTCCAAATTGAGCTCTGGTTGTGGTAGAATTTCAAATTCCACATCATGTGCACAATACATGCCAACACCACCATGCTGTTGGTCTTGCAACGCAATCAATTCAGGATGCATTCTGGTATATGAAAATGTCGTGGTCGGTTGGAAAAACTATAACCATCTATCATTACTGTATCCGTTTGGGTTGAAGACAACCATGTTTCTGTGACAGCAACACATTTAGGTTTCCAGTGTTCTGTAAAGCAGGCCAAATCTTTTACATGAAGATTTAAACTTTGCACATTCATCAAGAATACAGTAAAAAGAGATGTTTTAAATCTATCCAACCGAAAAGATCCACTCGAAAGGGGCGTCATACTCTTCAGAGCAACAGCAATGTCATCTTTACAATATATCCTTTTTTCATCAAAATCTTGAATCGTCAAACCTAAAAGACTTCTAACACGACTTACAGCGACATAAGCTTGTCCCGGTGAAAATATTTACTAAAAGAAACAACAGCTTCATCAACAGTTATTCCTTGAACTTTGTGTACAGTACATGCCCATGCTAACTTAAGAGGAAATTGCCGCCGCAAGCCACCTTTAACAGTGGCTCTGTCCTCCTCAGGTTCAATAGGTGTTGATCCTGCTAAATCTGATGATGTGTTGACACGGCTCTTCCTCTTCTTCATGCCTACTCGATCATCATCAAATTTAACATAAACAACTTTGGGAAACTTGTCTTTTCTGGTATTAATATTTCTGTAACAGTACCAACAACACATTAACCAGACCATCACTAATGTCCACGTTTTTACACAGCATAACACGTGCTCCTTTACCCAACAATAGCACTTCCGATAAACAAGTATTTGAAGCTTTACATGACTCCCGTCTAACAACCTCAGTTTTCCTGTTTTTTTGTCATTTACATAATCCTGTGCCCCAATCCTTAAAATTCAGGACAAGTCTCATATAAACGATTAATATTGTGCTCATTTACTTGGTTATTAGTTGCAAAAATGTGCAAGGCTGACCTAACCTCACCTGTTTCACAACGTTTTAAAATCTTAAATCATCAGCAAGGATTGGTTTATCTTTGGAGCGAGTTCTCATCCTGTTAAGCAGTTGAGAAATACAGCATCTTTTTGCCTCACAATTTCAGTTAATTCTACAATTTGAAATAACTCTGACCATATATTTGTAGCAACACCCTCCGTGTATATCGGCTTCCCTCTAACGGGCGGGAGTTGGAAGAGATCCCCTGTTGTTATGACACTGATACCGCCATAGACGTTCGTGGTTTGTTTAATCTGACGCAATCGACCGTTGACATATGATAAGAGATTGTGATCAACCATTGATATTTCATCTATAATAAAAGATGCAGATCACAGTATTTACACGCAAGGAATTTAGTTTATCTTCGCCCAAAGGAGTATACGGTAGACGTACATCCTTTCCAATAGAAAAAGTGGTGTGGATTGTTGTCGCTTCTAAATTATACGCTGCAATGCCAGTGGGAGCTGTGAGTAATACACATGTATTATCAGGAAACTTACAAATAGTGGACAATAACCGTTTGATTCATATTCAATTGCTTTGATTAAATGACTTTTCCCTGTACCGGCGCCCCCTGTAATAATATGTGCAATGGTTCTGGATTTTTCCATTAACTTTGTCTAAACACCACTGCCGTATTTTATAAAAACAGAAAACTGTTTTTCATTCAAAGATCTAATCAATGCAAGGCCTTCAGATCTACTAATTTGCTTTTCTCAATACTGCAATTTCTTTACGGTTAGAACTTAAATCAGGAATATGTTCATGACATCATTATCTTTGGTGTTTCTTTCGTAATTCAACACACTCCAAGCGTTCCAATTCAACCTCTGGACACAACTCAGCCCATGCATCTTCCAGCATGACATCACCAGTAACATTGTCCATGGCCTCAAAATGATCAGATTCCAACTCAAATTCACTCCTATTTAAATCTACAACAGACTTTACAGAATGTTTGTTCCATCAACAATCCAATAACACCAGTCCTGTAAAAGTCACCATAGGTTCACAATGTGCAGGTTAAGTTCACTATCAAAGCGGTAAGGCAGAAATAACTGCATTATACTTTGATAAAACTTTCTGGCTGTTTTGTTCAGAGAAACGTGCATATCGAACAACTGCTGGTTTTGTCCGAGTTCTTTTCGCAACAAACCCAAAATCCTTATTCAACTTTACTGAATTTCTACACTTTTCATTTTGGTCAAAACACGATACTCTGAAGCAAACTTAGCCAGGCACATATAAGAAAGACATCATCATTTGGTCTGTTCTTATACCGGTCAACTATACCAGTCATCCACATGTCTTCTGAGGTAAGATCCTGGGATGCAGCTTTTTGTCTTAAAATAGATATCGGTAAGCTCATTTTTGTGATATTATCGCCCGTAGGAACAAAACAACTTTCCGAGAACACTCCTTTAAATGCATGTTGGTTAGTCGGTATACTGCTTCTTGCGCACAAACATCCCGGTTATGTAAATACACGCTACCAAGTTTCTTTAAAGCCTCTTTAGCACTAACATTTCCATCTTTGGCTGCTTCTCTTTGTGCAATGCCCAAAAGAAGGCCAATTTCTCGCTCACTTTGGAAATGTAAGACACTATATAAACACAACAAGCATACGCATCAACACAATACTGGATATCAATATTGCATTCCAGGCTATTAACAGCGGCTTGCTATATTGATTAATCCAGATTTCGTTAATTTGTCTTTTCAATACGACATGAGTATTCCTACTGGATCGCTTGTATGCCATTTCAAATAAATCTTGATTTATATTCAAAGCTTAAACATTTCTTCAACAGTACTGTATGGACAGTTCTCATCTGAGATGGCTTTCTTGACATTGTTAAAATCTCACTTGCTACATCTCTGTCCATTTTTTCCTAGTCTTATCCTTACATACGCAATGTGCTTTATCGTTGTTTTATCCAAATTGCACGTACAAGTCTCAACGGGATCATGATATTTTCACCGCGACAAATAAAGGTTCGACAAGATGCAGGCCGTGGGAAATTGAAACGACAGACAGTTTTTTCTTTTTACAAGTTTTGAATGTCGTTTTGAATGCTGCTGTACAGATGTAACCGCTTCAAACAATGCATCTTCTTCAGTTGGAATTTCACATGACACATACTTATCAATAAATGCAGTAACCTCTTCATCCGTGTTCTTGTCGAGAATTGGAGCACCAGAAATCCAAAAAAGGCAATGACAATGGGGAGAACCACGCTGCTGGAATTCTACACGATAATAGTAGTCTTCAATTTTTCCAATTGGATTTGCAGGAGACATTAAAACTTCCTTTACAAAAACATGCCATCTAAAATCAAACATTCTGGCAGCAGTAACAGGGTTACGACGCAGTAATTCACACTTATCTGCCCACTGCAACTGTTCCAAAGTCTGTGTTCGCCCTTCCTGCTTTAAAATGCTATAAAGTAGATTTGTCCATCTCATATCAGCAGAAGAAAATGAGGCAAACCATGTGGGTTTTCCCAACATTCTAACACAAGCTAGCAAGTCGCGTTGAGCCGACTGCCAGAAAGCAGGTGTGCCTCGAATGGGTTTCAAGAAGCGATATCCCTCATCAAATTCCAACAACTTATTTAAAGAATTTTCATCCTTCAAACCTCAGTAATATTTGAGATGTAGAACTTGTGCCTTTACGTAAAGCTATTGATACTTTAGACACAACCTGTTCCAGTTCTGACATGTACTGTGCAAAGAATATATATTCCACATTACGCGCAAATCTACCATCGGCATGAAGAAGTCGGTTATTAAAATAACGACTCAAAGTCAAACGATATTGCCGCTTTTCATGGTATGTGTTAAAACCAGATGGAAAAAATACAGGGAAACATTTTGCTTCATTGGTTAAATCAGAAAGGAATTTTATAGGGTTATTATTTTCACCTGGCGCTACATTTAACACATTATCAACATACACATCCAAAGCTTCTTGGCCTATATCTACCGGCATAAGACAACTGTCCTGAAACATACAGTGTTGCTGTCTGTCATGTAAAAGGTCATCATCATTTTCATCTATTGACATGTCTTGATCTTCTTTACAACCATCATTCTTTTGAATCAAACTGTTATCTTCCAGAGAAAACTCATTGATCCAAGATTCATTGAACTCTACATCTTTATAATGAAAGTTACAATGTTTCAAGTACCAAAGAGCTTCCTGGACATGTAATGTGTCAACATACTGATAATCATAGTGACCTTTATACGTCAATTTACGCTTTAACTTAACAGGTAACAAAGACCCCTCCATATTACTACGAGGCAGCAAACTGCATGTTTCAACAATATTTGCAGGGACACATGTAACTGGACCATGCACTCCATTTTGCCCACCTTTCGGCAACGCCAACATTTTCATAAACGGTATATGTAAAGCTATTAAATGTTGCTCCAGAGTATTCAAGCAAGCCAACTCATGTGGGATGGATCAACTGTTAAATTATTGCATGAACTTTCTGGTGGCATTGACCTCTGCTGATTTTATAATGACAAGAATAACATATATACATTTATTTCGACAGGTTTTAAGATTGCATTGCGATATGCACGCGCTATTACATTTATGCAGATAAACATCACGTATACATTTATCTGCGATTAAAAACATTCTTTAGTTTTCCTGTAGGAATCTTTACAACAATTTAACACCTGATGTTTGAATAACAATCGAAAGCAGACGCAACACACAAAATTGGGCCCCTCTTTTACTTTTTCCAAAAATCGCTCAACAACAAATCAAACTCCTTGACTTTGTTTTACTTTCTCGTCTTTTTAGCTGCACATCTGATATTATGCGATTCTTATGTTGCGGATTAAGATATTGTTTTCTACTTAGCTGTTTAACATTTCTCTGTGAGATTCATCTTCATTATATTTAGTAATGCTCCTTTTCTTAACATTTTCTCTGTGAGATTCATCTTCATTATATTTAGTAATGCTCCTTTCTTAACATTTCTCTGTGAGATTCATCTTCATTATATTTAGTAATGCTCATTTTCTTAACCTTTACTTGGTAAGTCTCATCTTCACGATATTTATTTCTCCTCCAATTTTTTTTTGTTCCTTGTATAGTAAATTTGTCTTATACAAATTTCTTTGATTAGATTTCAATTTTGTCTATGCATCATTTGACTTCTATATTTAATGGCTTCTCTCTGATTATTTTTTTGTCTTAAATACTTTGAAAAACTGTAATTTGCTTTACCGCTTAAAACAGTTTGCTTTGCATTTTCTTACCCCTTTCACCTAATCAACATGAAACTCTGTCCACAGACAGAAGACATGTTGGTGTGTCAGGGTGTCCAACCCCGTTTGGTTTGGATGCAGCAGGTGGGCGTGGCGGCGTGGCGAAGTGACCTTTAACGCCGTCTCCTTACGTTTGGCCTTGAATTCCACAGTTTAAAGCCCAGCTTCACCAAACTCACTAGGTTTGATCCTTGTGGGCCCCTCTACAGGAATCCAGTGTGATTTTTTATTGGCGTGGCCTAATGTCTCAACAGCGCCCCTTGAAGATTTTAATAATCAGCCCCAAGCCATTCTTTAACCTACAATTATGAAACTTGGTACACTTGTGTAGCGTGTCAGGACCTACAAAAAGCCTCTTGGAGCCATGGTCCAAACCCAACAGAAAGTCGGCCATTTTGGATTAAATTCGCCATTTGCTGTTTTTCACAGACGTCTATTTGATCGAACTCCTCCTACAGCGTTGACATACAGACTTCAAACTCAGTGAGCAGAGAGCTCAGAGATTAAAGGTCTAAAGTTATCACAGGAATTTTGTATGTCAAAGCATGTGGGCGTGGCTAAGTGCCAAACTTTGAATATTCGCCATAAATATGAAAGTGACATAATCTCCACATACAAGATCACAGCTGCTTCAGACTTCCTATGTCTCACTACTGACCAACCCTCATTACATTTTCATGGTCAGATGATGACGTAACCTTAGCTCCGCCCACTTTTAAAAGGAATTCAACTGTTTTTCTACTGTATGTCTTATTTTTACTGAGTAATACATATGAAATTAATCTTCTACCACCTGACATAATATGACCTGATGATGAACTGTGACGATGAACTCTGACTCATGGGGGCGTGGCTAACTGTCTGTCCTTCACCATATGCATACAACTGTCTCTGAATCACACACGCATCTTCCCATTGGAACCAAACTGGATACGTTTGACCTGTGCTAAATGCTAAAGAGCCCAACAGGTTTGAATTGTGATTTTACTCTACAGCGCCCCTAGATTATCCCATCATCAATATCTCCTCTCTACATCGACCGATCTGCACCAAATTTGTGGTGTGTCGCCAGGGAACCATGCAAACTCAACGGTGCAAACTGCCTGGCGGACGAGCGCCTCAACTGTGCGAAAGGTACGCGGTGGCAGGCGGGCGGCGGTGCTGGTCCCCGCGGTGGCTATAGGCCGGAGCGGCGCTTGGCTGCTCGGCCGCTTGAGGCTCCGCGGAGCTTTAATTAGGCCCGAGCAGCTAAGCGCTGCGAAGGCCTATTGTAATCGTGCTGTTATTATTATTCTTGTGCCAAATGAATTGGCTTTTGGGGCTTTATCATATTCAAAACTCACCAAACTTGGCGGGCGCATAGAGCCCGTGTGAAATTTATGTATTTTAAGGTCCTTGCAAAAATCGCATGAGAAACGGCTCAAGGGCGCCCCTAGCAACTGTCAAAAGACCCTTTCCTATTCACTTACTTTATCGTAGAGACTTGAAATTTGGTACAGTTGTAGAGCTCCCAAGACACTCAGAATTTACAATTAATGTCATAGTGCAAGTATCCCAGGAAGTCGGCCATTTTGGATTGAAGTTCCGATTTGAGCCCATTTTGGCCGTTTACAGAAGTCGCATTTGATCGAACTCCTCCTAGGGATTTCGATCGATCGGCTTCAAACTCGGTCAGATTGTTCATAAGGCGTCACCGATTCAAAGTTATCAAATTTGTGAGTTTCGAGCATGTTGAAGGGGTCGTTCCAGGGGTCAAAGTTCACCGACTCACCAGAATGTAATAAACTGTTATATCTCTTACAAATAAACTCACAGAGCCACCAAACTTTCTGTGTGTGATCACCTTTGGATGACCTACGACACCCAGTTGTGAAATTTTTAGATTACCTAAGCCACGCCCCTTAGAACAGGAAGTGTCATGTTTTACTGCGAACGTTCACTATCTGACCCCTTTCACCTAATCAACATGAAACTGTGTCCACAGACAGAAGACATGTTGGTGTATTACGGTGTCCAACCCCGTTTGGTTTGGATGCAGCAGGTGGGCGTGGTGGCGTGGCGAAGTGACCTTTAACGCCGTCTCCTTACGTTTGTCCTCTAATTCCACAGTTTAAAGCCCAGCTGCACCAAACTCACTAGGTTTGATCCTTGTGGGCCCCTCGACAGGAATCCAGTGTGATTTTTTGTGGGCGTGGCCTAATGTCTCAACAGCGCCCCCTTGAAGATTTTAAATAATCAGCCCCAAGCCATTCTTTAACCTAGAATTATGAAACTTGTACACTTGTGTATATTGTGAGGACCTACAAAAAAGTCTCTTGGAGCCATGGTCCAAACCCAACAGGAAGTCGGCCATTTTGGATGAAATCCGCCATTTGCTGTTTTTCAGAGACGTCATATTTGATCAAACTCCTCCTACAGCGTTTCAGATACAGACTTCAAACTCAGTCAGTAGAGAGTTGAGATATTAAAGGTCTAAAGTTATCACAGGAATTTTGTATGTCAAAGCATGTGGGCGTGGCTAAGTGCCAAACTTTGACTATTCGCCATAAAACATCAAAGTGACAACTTCCACATAAAAGGTCACAGCTGCTTCAGACTTCCTATGTCTCACTACTGACCAACCCTCATTACATTCTCATGGTCAGATGATGACGTCACCGTAGCCCCGCCCACTTTTGACTGGAAGTTACCTGTTTTTTCTACTGTATGTCTTATTTTACAGAGTAATACATATGGAATTAATCTTCTACCACCTGAAATTATATGACCTGATGATGAACTGTGATGAAGACCTCTGACTCATGGGAGCATGGCCAACTGGCTGTCCTTCACCATATGCATAAAATTGTCTCTGAATCAAACAAGCATCTTCCGATTCTAACCAAACCGGATACGTTTGACCTGTGCTCAATGCTAAAGAGCCCAACGGGTTTGAATTGTGATTTACTCTACAGCGCCCCCTAGATTATCCCATCATCAATATCTCCTCTCTACATCGACCGATCTGCACGAAATTTGTGATGTGTAGCCAGGGAACCATGCCGAACTCAACGGTGCAAACTGCCTGGCGGACTGTGCGAAAGGTACGCGGTGGCAGGCGGGCGGCGGTGCTGGGTCCCCTGCGGTGGCTATAGGCCGGAGCGGCGCTTGGCTGCTCGGGCCGCTTGAGGCTCCGCGGAGCTTTAATTATATTAGGCCCGAGCAGCTAAGCGCTGCGAAGGCCTATTGTTTTTCAAATGTTCTTATTTTTATTTTTCTTCTGTCAAATGAATTGCCTTTTTGGGGCTTAACATATTCAAAAACTCACCAAAATTGGTGGCCCATAGAGACTGTGAAAAATTTACGTATTTTAACGTCGACGCAAAAATCGCATAAAAAATGGCTCAACAGCGCCCCTAGAAATTTTCAAAAGACCCTTTCCTATTCACTTACTTCATCGTAGAGACTTGAAATTCGCTACAGTTGTAGAGCTCCCCAAGACACTCAGAATTTACAATTAATGTCATAGTGCAAGTATTCTAGGAAGTCGGCCATTTTGGATTGAAGTTCCGATTTTGAGCCCATTTTGGCCGTTTACACATGTCGTATTTGATCGAACTCCTCCTAGGGCTTTTGATGGAACGGCTTCAAACTTGGTCAGTTGGTTCATAAGGCATGCCCGATTAAAAGTTATCAAACGGTGAGTTTTCGTGCATGCTGAAGGGGTGATACTAGGGGTCAAATTT
The DNA here is from genome assembly GCF_904066995.2 of Poecilia reticulata. NCBI lineage: Eukaryota > Metazoa > Chordata > Actinopteri > Cyprinodontiformes > Poeciliidae > Poecilia > Poecilia reticulata. The sequence goes on along the minus strand of NW_027675159.1, from coordinate 67,085 downwards.
CACTGACTCGCCATAAAATAATAAACAGTTATATCTCCTACAAAGAAACTCACAGAGCCACCAACCTTTCTGTGTGTGATCACCTTTGGATGCCCTACAAGACCCAATTGTGAAATTTGAGATCACATAAGCCACACCCCCTTAGAACAGGAAGTGTCATGTTTTATTGTGATCGGTCCCTATCTGACCTCTTTAACCTAATCAACATGAAACTGTGTCCACAAACAGAAGACATGTTGGTGTGTTATGGTTCCAACGCTGTTTGTTTTGGATGCAGCAGGTGTCCGTGGCGGCGTGGCGAATATACCTGTAACGCCGTGTCCATACGGTTGGCTGTTAATTCCACAATTGTGAGTCCAGCTGCACCAAACTCACTGAGATGGATCCTTATCCAACTCCGGACAGTAATCCAGTGCAATATTTGGTGGGCATGGCCTAATGTCTCAACAGCGCCCCTAGAAGAGTTTAAATCATCAGCCCCAAGCCATGCTTTAACCTAGAATTATGAAACTTGGTACACATGTGTATCTTGTCAGGATGTACAAAAAGTCTCTTGGAGCCATGGTCCAAACCCAACAGGAAGTCGGCCATTTTGAATCAAAGCCGCCATTTCCGGTTTTCATAGACGTCGCATCTGATCGAACTCCTCCTACAGCTTTGAAGATACAGACTTCAAATTCGCCAAGCACACACTTAAGCCATTGAAGTGGAAAGGTTATAAAAAGAATTCTCGAACATCAAAGCATGTGGGCGTGGCTAAGTGTCAAACTTTGGCTTTGTGCCATGAAATACTAAAATGCAATAACTTCTACAAGAAAAGTGACAACTTCATCAGACTTTCCATGTCTCATTATTGGCCAGCCTTGATCACATTCACAAGGTCATATGATGACATCACCTTAGCCACGCCCCCCTCCAACAGGAAGTCACCTGTTTTTGTCTGCCGGAAGTCTTGCTTTTACTCTGACTCAAATGGGTTCAATGCTGTGCAAATTAATATAAAATGACATGATGATGAACTCTGTGTATGTTGACTGCTAGCTGAAGCATGTGGGCATGCCTTATTAGCAAATAGCAATGCTAGCCATGTCTACGATCATCTCTAAATCAACCAGGCTTCATCCGATTTGCACCAGATTTTTTATGATCGACTGTGGTGATCCTCTAAAGATTAGATTATAACTTGACTCCACTGCACCCTTTTGGTTAATGAAATAGCTGTATCTCCTCTATACATTGGCCAATCTGCATGAGATGTTGCAGGCTGCAGCAGGGAGCGCTGCTGTAAACACAATGTAGCTAATTTCAACACAAGTGACAAGATAAAGTATCAATCAAGCTGTTCAGATGCACAAACATTCTCCCAAAACTTAAACTGTCATGATTTGTGGTTGTAGGTGGTGAGGATGAACACTGAGACCCAGGTGATGATGATGATGTTTATTATAATTTAATAAAGAGAAGCTCAAACACAGTCCAGTACGGGCAACACAGCAGGAAACTTGCACACATCTAATACAGGTAGCCACTGAAAAAACTGAAGACTGAATGCGACAGCTACATTATAACTTGATTCCACTTAGCCCAGTACGTTAAGTGGAATCAAACCAAACCAACTTTATTTACAAAGCACTTTAAAACAAACACAGCTGATAAAAAGTGCTGTACATTAAAACACCACATAATAAAAAAATTAAAACATTCAATTTAAAACTAGATCCCGCTGGTATTGAAAGTAAAATAGATGGTGCAGTGGTGTAAGCACAGCAGCTATGAAGGTTACCAGCCTGTTTGGTTCAACCAATCTCTGTGAATCAGTGTTTTCTGACATGAACTTCATCAAGAACAAACACAGAACATGTCTCACTGATGCACATCTGAAAGACGCACTCACAGTTGCAGTTTCAAGTTACACACCGGATTACAGAGCACTGGTGAACAGCATGCAATGCCAGTCTTCTCACTAATAAGGAAACCAATACCAGATGTCAGTAGCAACATAGCAGTGTCATGGCAAAGTTTAATTAAGAAATTGAGGAATTGTGTTCAATTGTGTTCAATTTAGAAGAGTGTTTCATGACATGTTACAATTTTGTTAAAAATGCAGCAGATTTGGTCATGAGTTCAAAATGTGATAGGATTTATTTAAAAATATGTAAGTTGATTCTTTTTTTGTGGCAACATTCCATGTCCCCATATTTTGCTCACAATTATTTTTTGTAAAATGTGCCAAATATGTACAAAAAAGTATTTTTTCCTCAAGACATTTAAACTATAAAATATATTTATATTTGTTTTTCTTCAATAAGTTGATTGACTGGACTACACCTTATTTTAATATACAATTTAATCTACTGAAACTATTTTCACATTTGATATTTTCTTCATATTATACATGTCCCAGTAATAACTTTCCACCCTGTTATGTTTTATTTCTGCCTTGAAAAAGTCTAAAATTCCATAAAAACCATTTAAAGTGAGTGACATCAAATGGTTCTGATGTGAATTCAACCATGGAAAACAAAGTGAGCTTCAAATGTCACCATCTCTGTACTTTTTCCTTTCTTAAATATATTAAACCTGTATATGTTAGGCTTAAAGTTCCACGCTGTTAGGAAAGATTGTGAAAATGTTTATTCAGTAGAATTTAAAAACATAATGCTAGATTAGTCACTAAAGGTTTGTTATTCAGTTTAATGTTAGCTAGCTAAATATTGACCACATAAAGAGCTACAGGTAAATTAGTTAGAAAAGTTCCACCCTGTTATCTTCCACCCTGTTATGTTCATGAACCAAATAAGGTAGAAATTAGAGTGAAAATAAATAATTTTAAGTCAAATAAAAAATTTTGAGTTGATGGAATAGAGTTGCAGAGTAGTCTGAGGTATTATCAGATGTCTTTGCCATTTGTCTGTTTTCATTTCACTAGTTACAACCATTGACTCCTGTGAGGGGAACAATGAGTACATGTCATGGGAAAATCAACTACAGGGATATCAATTGTTCTTGCCAAAAAGAACCAGGACAAACACTCTACCTGTACTTTGACTGAGCCAATCCTGCAACTAATAATGAAAATCATCAGATTTTAGAATCAAATACTTTGATTTTCCACCCTGTTATGGTACAATCCAGCATGTTATGTTCCATTCCACACGTGTTTCTGTAACAATATTAAATATTGAGTAAATTTGTTATTTCAGAAGAGCGTGTCAAACTGGTAGCCTTTATATGACTCGGTAACCATGAAGTAGCTCTCAGTTTCTAAAAGGTTGGTGACCCCTGATTTACTCGCTGCAGCCAATCAGCAACAGATTTTTGTGCATTGTCTGTGAGCAAAGCCAAACATGACACACTGAGTAAATTCTAGGAGGGCGGGTTCGGCTTTTCCGTCAGAGCATCGGCGGTGGCTGGGGGAAGGCGGTGCTGGGCACACGCGGTGGCTATAGGCCGAGCGGCGCTTGGCTGCTCGGGCCGCTCGATGCTCCGCGGAGCTTTAATTATTATTATTTTATTAGGCCCGAGCAGCTAAGCGCTGCGAAGGCCTATTGTAATCGTGCTGTTTATTATTATTCTTGTGCCAAATGAATTGGCTTTTTGGGGGCTTATCATATTCAAAAACTCACCAAACTTGGCGGGCGCATAGAGCCCGTGTGAAATTTACGTATTTTAATGTCCTCGCAAAAATCGCACAAGAAACAGCTCAAGGGCGCCCCTAGCAACTTTCAAAAGACCCTTTCCTATTCACTTACTTTATCGTAGAGACTTGAAATTTGGTACAGTTGTAGAGCTCCCAAGACACTCAGAATTTACAATTAATGTCATAGTGCAACTATCCTAGGAAGTCGGCCATTTTGGATTGAAGTTCCGATTTTGCCTCATTTTAGCCGTTTACACACGTCGCATTTGATCGAACTCCTCCTAGGGATTTCGATCGATCGGCTTCAAACTCGGTCAGATCGTTCATAAGGCATGGCCGATTCAAAGTTATCAAATTCGTGAGTTTCGAGCATGCTGAAGGGGTCGTACCAGGGGTCAAAGTTCACCTACTCACCAGAATGTAATAAACTGTTATATCTCTTACAAATAAACTCACAGAGCCACCAAACTTTCTGTGTGTGATCACCTTTGGATGACCTACGACACCCAGTTGTGAAATTTTGAGATTACCTAAGCCACGCCCCTTAGAACAGGAAGTGTCATGTTTTACTGCTAACGTTCACTATCTGACCCCTTTCACCAAATCAACATGAACACTGTCGACAGACAGAAGACTTGTTTGTGTGTCAGGGTGTCCAACCCCGTTTGGTTTGGATGCAGCAGGTGGGCGTGGCGGCGTGGCGAAGTGACCTTTAACGCCGTCTCCTTACGTTTGGCCTTGAATTCCACAGTTTAAAGCCCAGCTGCACCAAACTCACTCGGTTTGATCCTTGTGGGCCCATCAACAGAATCCAGTGTTATTTTTTGTGGGCGTGGCCTAATGTCTCAACAGCTCCCCCTTGAAGATTTTAAATAATCAGCCCCAAGCCATTGTTTAACCTAGAATTATGACACTTGGTACACTTGTGTATCGTGTCAGGACCTACAAAAAAGCTCTTGGAGCCATGGTCCAAACCCAACAGAAAGTCGGCCATTTTGGATTAAATTCGCCATTTGCTGTTTTTCACAGACGTCGTATTTGATCGAACTCCTCCTACAGCGTTTGACATACAGACTTCAAACTCAGGCAGCAGAGAGGTCAGACATTAAAGGTCTAAAGTTATCACAGGAATTTTTGTATGTCAAAGCATGTGGGCGTGGCTAAGTGCAAACTTTAATATTGCCATAAAACATTAAAGTGACATAACTTCCACATATAAGGTCACAGCTGCTTCAGACTTCCTATGTCTCACTACTGACCAACCCTCATTAGATTCTCATGGTCAGTGATGACGTAACCTTAGCTCCGCCCACTTTTACAGGAATCAGCTGTTTTTCTACTATATGTCTTATTTTGACTGAGTAATACATATGGAATTAATCTTCTACCACCTGACATAATATGACCATGATGAACTGTGAGGATGAACTCTACTCATGGGGGCGTGGCCAACTGCTGTCCTCGCCATATGCATGCAATGTCTCTGAATCACAACGCATCTTCCGTTGGCACCAACTGGATACGTTTGACCTGTGCTAATGCTAAAAGCCCAACGGTTTAATTGTGATTTCATCTACAGCCCCCCTAGTATCCCATCACCAATATCTCCTCTCTACATCGACGATCTGCCCAAATTTGTGGTGTGTCCTCGGGAACCATGCCGAATCAACGGTTGCAACTGCCTGGCGGACGGCGCCTCAACTGTGCGAAAGGTACGCGGTGGCAGGCGGGAGGTGTGCTGGGTCCCCCGCGGTGGCTATAGGCCGGAGCGGCGCTTGGCTGCTCGGGCCGCTTGAGGCTCCGCGGAGCTTTAATTATTTTTCTTGTGCCAAATGAATTGGCTTTTTGGGGGCTTTATCATATTCAAAAACTCACCAAACTTGGCGGGGCATAGAGCCTGGTGAAATTTACGTATTTCAAGGTCTTCGCAAAAATCGCACAAGAAACGCTCAAAGCGCCCCTAGCAACTTTAAAAAGACTCTTTCCTATTCACTTACTTTATCGTGGAGACTTGAAATTCGGTACAGTTGTAGAGCTCCCCAAGACACTCAGAATTTACAATTAATGTCATAGTGCAACTATCCTAGGAAGTCGGCCATTTTGGATTGAAGTTCCGATTTTGAGCCCATTTTGGCCGTTTACAGACGTCGCATTTGATCGAACTCCTCCTAGGGATTTCGATCGATCGGCTTCAAACTCGGTAAGATTGTTCATAAGGCATGGCCGATTCTAAGTTATCAAATTTGTGAGTTTTCGAGCATGTTGAAGGGGTCGTTCCAGGGGTCAAAGTTCACCGACTCACCAGAATGTAATAAACGGTTATATCTCTTACAAATAAACTCACAGAGCCACCAAACTTTCTGTGTGTGATCACCTTTGGATGACCTACGACACCCAGTTGTGAAATTTTGAGATTACCTAAGCCACGCCCCCTTAGAACAGGAAGTGTCATGTTTTACTGCGAACGTTCACTATCTGACCCCTTTCACCTAATCAACATGAAACTGTGTCCACAGACAGAAGACATGTTGGTGTGTTAGGGTGTCCAACCCTGTTTGGTTTGGATGCAGCAGGTGGGCGTGGCGGCGTGGCGAAGTGACCTTTAACGCCGTCTCCTTACGTTTGTCCTTGAATTTCACAGTTTAAAGCCCAGCTGCACCAAACTCACTAGGTTTGATCCTTGTGGGCCTCTCGACAGGAATCCAGTGTAATTTTTTGTGGGTGTGGCCTAATGTCTCAACAGCGCCCCCTTGAAGATTTTAAATAATCAGCCCCAAGTTATTCTTTAACATAGAATTATGAAACTTGGTACATTTGTTTATCCTGTCACGACCTACAAAAAGTCTCTTGGAGCCATGGTCCAAACCAAACAGGAAGTCGGCCATTTTGGATAAAATGCCATTTGCTGTTTTTCAGAGACGTCATATTTGATTGAACTCCTCCTACAGCGTTTGACATACAGATTTCAAACTCAGTCAGCAGAGAGTTGAGACATTAAAGGTCTAAAGTTATCACAGGAATTTTTGTATGTAAAGCATGTGGGCGTGGCTAAGTGCAAAACTTTGAATATACGCCATAAAACATCAAAGTGACATAACTTCCACATACAAGGTGACAGCTGCTTCAGACTTCCTATGTCTCATACTAACCAACCCTCATTACATTCTCATGGTCAGATGATTACACAACCTTAGCTCCGCCCACTTTTCACAGGAATTACCTGTTTTTTCTACTGTATGTCTTATTTTTACTGAGTAATACATATGGAATTAATCTTCTAACACCTGACCTTGTATGACCTGATGAGGAACTGTGACGATGAACTCTGACTCATGGGGGCGTGGCCAACTGGCTGTCCTTCGCCATATGCATGAAATTGTCTCTGAATCAAACAAGCATCTTCCGATTGGCACCAAACTGGAAACGTTTGACCTGTGCTCAATGCTAAAGAGCCCAACGGCTTTGAATTGTGGTTTTATCTACAGCGCCCCCTAGACTATCCCATCATCAATATCTCCTCTCTACATCGACCGATCTGCTCCAAATTTGTGGTGTGTCCTCAGGGAACCATGCCGAAGTGAACGGTTCGAACTGCCTGACGGAGGCTCGCCTCAACTGTGCGAAAGGGTACGCGGTGGCAGGCAGGCGGCGGTGCTGGGTCCCCCGCGGTGGCTATAGGCCGGAGCGGCGCTTGGCTGCTCGGGCCGCTTGAGGCTCCGCGGAGCTTTAATTTATTTTATTTTTTTTTCTGTCAAATGAATTGCCTTTTTTGGGGCTTTAACATATTCAAAAACTCACCAAAATTAGTGGGCCCATAGAGACTGTGAAAAATTTACGTATTTTAAGGTCTACGCAAAATCGCAAAAAAAATGGCTCAACAGCGCCCCCTAGAAATTTCAAAAGACCCTTTCCTATTCACTTACTTCATTGTAGAGACTTGAAATTTGGTACACTTGTAGAACTCTCCATGCCACTCAGAATTTATAATTGTTCTCATAGTGTATGTCAAACAGGAAGTCGGCCATTTTGGATTGAATTTGCAAATTTCACCCCATTTTGGCCGTTTATAGCCTTCGCATTTGATCGAACTCCTCCTAGGGCTTTTGATGGATCGGCTTCAAACTTGGTCAGTTGGTTCAGAAGGCATGCCGATTAAAAGTTATCAAAACGGTGAGTTTTCGTGCATGTTGAAGGTGTGATACTAGGGGTCAAAGTTCACTGAATCACTATAAAATAATAAACAGTTATTATCTCCAACAAAGAAACTGACAGAGCCACCAAACTTTCTGAGTGTGATCACCATGGGATGACCTACAAGACCCAATCGTGAAATTTTGAGATCACATAAGCCACGCCCCCTTAGAACAGGAAGTGTCATGTTTTATTGTGATCGGTCCCTATCTGACCTCTTTAACCTAATCAACATGAAACTGTGTCCACAAACAGAAGACATGTTGGTGTGTTATGGTTTCCAACGCTGTTTGTTTTGGATGCAGCAGGTGTGCGTGGCGGCGTGGCGAATATACCTGTAACACCGTGTCCATACGTTTGGCTGTTAATTCCACAATTGTGAGTCCAGCTGCACCAAACTCACTGAGATCGATCCTTATCCAACTCCGGACAGTAATCCAGTGCAATCTTTGGTGGGCGTGGCCTAATGTCTCAACAGCGCCCCCTAGAAGAGTTTAAATCATCAGCCCCAAGCCATGCTTTAACTTAGAATTATGAAACTTGGTACACATGTGTATCTTGTCAGGATGTACAAAAAAGTCTCTTGGAGCCATGGTCCAAACCCAACAGGAAGTCGGCCATTTTGGATCAAAGCCGCCATTTCCGGTTTTTCATAGACGTCGCATCTGATCGAACTCCTCCTACAGCTTTTGAGATACAGACTTCAAACTCGATCAGCACACACTTAAGACATTGAAAATGAAAAGTTATCAAAAAAATTCTCGTACATCAAAGCATGTGGGCGTGGCTAAGTGTCAAACTTTGGCTTTGTACCATGAAATACTAAAACTCAATAACTTCTACAGGAAAAGTGACAACTTCATCAGACTTTCCATGTCTCATTATTGGCCAGCCTTGATCACATTCACAAGGTCATATGATGACATCACCTTAGCCACGCCCCCCTCCAACAGGAAGTCAGCTGTTTTTGTCTGCCGGAAGTCTTTCTTTTACTCTGACTCAAATGGGTTCAGTGCTGTGCAAATTGATATAAAATGACATGATGATGAACTATGTGTATGTTGACTGTTAGCTGAAGCATGTGGGCATGCCTTATTAGCAAATAGCAATGCCAGCCATGTCTACAATCGTCTCTAAATCAACCAGGCTTCATGTGATTTCCACCAGATATTTATGGCTGACTTCAGTGATTCTCTAAAGGACCCAATAGCATTAGATTATAACTTGACTCCACTGCACTCCCTAGGTTAATAAAATAGCTGTATCTCCTCTCTACATTGGCCAAACTGCATGAGATGCTGCGGGCTGCACCAGAGAGCGCTGCTGTAAACACAATGTAGCTAATGTCAACACAAGTGACATTAGCTTTATCTTGATTGATAAAGTATCAATCAAGCTGTTCAGATGCACATACATTCTCCCAAAACTTAAACTGTCATGATAGGTATTTTCCTGAACCTACATAAAAGAACCACAGACACGTATATGAATTTTATGACAAACTTTGCAAAGGAGAAGACTCTATCAATTGCTCTCCGAGCTGTTCATAGAGCGTTCTGAAACCTTCAGTTTGTTTGTCTCTTTTATTAGCAGGGGAGAAAGGTGTGAACAGGAATGGAGGGGGTGAAACCCACATCCTATCTTTACAGTAGGATGTGAATTCAGACAGACAGAGGGGAGACACAGAAACTAAATTAACACATAGATAGGTTTACAGCTCAGGACTTTCCAGGAAGATCTAAGTCACCATCTGTACAAACATGCTTGATTAAGGAAGATTTAATTTTGTCTCCCAAGTTTCAACAAGTTTGAACACTAAACCTCTAAATATAAACTAGTAACATAAACTTATAATATAAGAATGATAACAAACATAATAACTCTAACATTTCCCCCCTGTTTAACATTCTTATACAAAAGTCACTCAACAACTTAAAATGAAAAAGAACACATAAAAGAAAAAATGAATTATAAACGAAACAGTAGAAACCAAATGCAATTTTCTTTCATCAAAGCACCACTTGTTTCCACATTTTCAGTGTAGGCGTCATAAAACTTGATTCCATCTGTTTATTAGTTACAGGACATCGTTTACATTTTTTTTTTTTTTTTTTGTTCATCTTCATTCTCTGAAGAGACATGTAATCTTCATCGTGTCAGAGATTACCTGACCATTGATAGTTGATCATGGCTGTGTTAATTGTTTTAAACAACATACTTCGTAGACAAGAATATCAATTGTAAAAAGACAAACAAAATAGAATAGGTACGAGAACAGTAAAGTCCAAACCAGAATGAGCATGAACAATCAGCGTAGCACCGTCTACACAATGTTTAAGTTCCTCCAGGCCATGTAGAGCATCAGAAATAGTTCCACCAGTTCCTGTTTCGTCAGGAACGAATGTACAGCACGCTGGGCCAATGATTTTACAAACACCTCCCTGAGAGGCTGTGAGCAGGTCCAGCACAACACGATTTTGCAAAACCATGTTTCTCAGTTCAGTCAGCTCTCTCATGGTGCCATTTGCCAGCTGGTGTGTGCTGTTGATGAGTCGCAGTAATCCATATCTGTTGATTTCAGCGTGGTCCCGAACCTCTCCTACTCCGACCCATGGAAATATGCCTTGCATAAACTTTTCTCCACCGGTCCAACTCCTGATTTCCCATGGAACTCCAGTGTCTGTTGTGAGGCCTCCCCCGCGTTTTGACCTCAGGCATAACTTCACGCTTGGAGCGGGCAGCCAGAATGTGTCGTCCTTTCCTGATGAATAAAATCGGGTACAGGAAGTACCAGTCTGCCATCACCCGTGAACCATAGTCTCCTGGCACTATGGTACTGCACAGCGTTGTCTCCTGTCGTCCAATGTCCGATCTGTGATGTTGAAACACCTCTCCTGACGTATGTTGTCACAGTCTGGGTTGTCCTTCCAGACTTTGCAGTGTGGAGTCATCCTTTGACCCCTGCAGGCTGTGCAGTCGATGTAATCCGGTGTCGTCTTGCAGTATGTGTAAACTATGTTACACAGGTTTCCAGGTAACATCCCAAGAGAAACGTGTCCGTTGTTGAACACGCAGCTCCTCAGAGACCCGGGTTTAGCTCCTGCTAAAGAAATGGTCTCTGGTATTTTCCATGCGGTTAGTGGAAATGGAAATACGTCAGCATTAAAGGAACAGTTCATAGATCCAAAAAGTTCCTTCACGGCATCTCCTATCTGAAGTAGAACAGAATAGTCATTTTTCCACCGTTTGCATCCCTTTGGCATGGGGACGCTGAGTCGTGGTTGTGTGCTCAGGCCATAGAGACACATCTATTTGTCATCCGTGATGTGTCCTACACGCAGACCTGAGTTGTGTGTGGCGATTGGCAGCTGCGCACACACATAGCAGTTCACAGCATGTCCCTCGTACGCGGTTCTATTCATTAGTTTCCACCACAGGTTGATGCTGCAGTCACAGCGCAGTAGAAGATCCATCTGGCATATGGAGTCCCCATTGCTGCTCGGCGCACAGAGATGTCAGAACCCCCAAACTAAAGACGGGGGAATCTTAAGCGTTTCTTCACCGGGTTTGAGACGAGCTACCCTAAAAAATAGCCCCCCTTTGAAGTCCGGTCTTCCTCCCTCCGCCTACTTAGGGGTTCAAACACTCTCTGCAGCTTGCAGTGACTTAGATGTATCCAGCTGGGTCTTTACGACTGTTGGTGTGGTCATCAGCACCTGGAAGGGTTCTTTTATGACCTTTATGTAGACCCAGTTTCCTGGCTGGATGGGGGTGGTTTTATTTAATTCCTGTAGAGGAGAACAGTCAGACGGCAGTAAATTTGCATTTAACACCTCTTTCTGTTTCAGGATCCTGATCATATAATCTACCAAAGTTTGTTCTTCATCAGCTTTCTGTAAGTCTGGAGCAAACAGAGGCAATATGTAAGCTCTCCCATAAATTATTTCAAAAGCAGGCTTTGCTGGAACTACTTCAACTCTTTAGAAAAAGCATCAATCATCACCAAACAATATTTATGTGGTCCACTTTGTGTGAGTTCAATAAAGTCCATATGCGTTGTTTGAAATGGATGAGGGTTTTGGGAAACTTCCTCTTCTTGGTCTAATGTTTCCTTGAGGATTGTTTCTGACACAAACTGGACATGCAGTACAAAAAATTTTTTAAGTAAGAATTTAATCCATATGTGGTAAAATGCTGTTGTAGCATAGAGACCATCCCCCCTGTTGACACATGACAATGTCCATGTGTCAAAATTGCTGCCGCTCTAAATAGAGATTTTGGAAGGACCGGCTTCTATTTACTGAAAAAATGTTATCATCATTCAGTGTCGCCCTTTTAGTTATCCACTTTGTTTTTCTGCGTTTGGAGCATTATCTTGCATGTCTTTTAACACAGCTTTGTCTATTACTTGAGGATCTTCTATCTGTATTGAGAAATTGTCTCCCCCATGCTTCCCAGCTGCAGCTTCCTTTGCTACTTTATCAGCTAATCTATTGCCACTTGAAACCTCATACTGTTCCGTGGTGTGCGCTGCACACTTACAAACTGCTAGTTCAGCTGGTAAATATATGGCCTGCAAAAGATTCTTAAGCAAGGATGCATGGGTGACTGGTTTCCCTGTAGATGTTATCAAATTCATCAAAGCATAACTCTTTCTAAATAAAAATGACCATCCTGAAATTAAACCAAAACCTCAAATCCTCTAATTTTCCATTTCTTTTTGAATTTATTGACTATCAATCAAATCTGGATTAAAAATGTTCTAGACTGAAGTCTAGAAAATATTGCTTTTAATCACAATCATCAGTTTTTAGTAGCTGTTTACAAGGTTGCTTAAGTCCCAGATTTCTCTTAACCTCGCATTTCAGACAAGTTAACAATGGTTTTTATATTTTAAATTAAATGGTCAATAATTTCATCCGTTACTCAATTTAGCAGTAAAATTTCTCTCTTCTCAAACAATTGTCATTCATCCCAATATAAAACACACAAACACAATCCCAATCAATTTATAGATTCTTTATATAATTAAACTCTAAGTTAAGCGTTTCAGTGAAATGCAAAGAAATACTCCATAGTATTTCAACACTCCAATATCAATTATGTTCAACACTTAGATATGTTTAATTTAGTTCCAAACTTGTATATTTATTTCAAAGAAAATAAAACATTTGTAAATCACTATTAGTTTTGAATCTAATAATTTTAGTTGGTGTCATTTAGCCGTATCACACTCAGTTTTTTTTTCTTTTTTAACTTTTAACCATTACAGTTTTTTCCTTCACAGTTTCCCAATCTATGGCTCGTGGGCCCTAAGAGGATCACTGGTCCTTCTGTTAAGGACTGAGTTAATGGGTACAAAATGAAAGATTTTTATCTAACATTGTACCTTAAAACCTTCAAAATGTTCTTTTCTAAATAGATAATTCCTTCCTGCTAGTAAGTAAGCAAGCAAGTCCTCATTACAGTAGCAGTGTGTGTATCACAGCAGTGTGTGTGTATAACTTATCTCGCATTTCTCCTGTCTCACTTCTCGCTTCCGGCTCCTGCTGCTGGCGTCACTGCAGCTGGTCCTCCCTCTGCCCCTCCTCCAGCTCCCTGTCAGTCCAACTGGCTCTGGTGTTGGATTATTTATAAGTTGTCCAGACCGTCCCTTTGTCCACCAATGAAACAAGCGGCAAACAGTTCAGTTTGCTTTCTTTTTCCAAACATCTAGCAAGACTCCATACAGTAGTTTTGCTGCATGGCAGTTCCCAGATGTCAAGGAATTAGGACCAGTGGACACTTTATTGCCTTCAGTGTCCAGTTGGTAGAAATCGTCCTGTCCTTTTTCGCTTCTTTATCAACTAGCTGGTGATAAAGGAGGGACGTCATCTGATTGGCAGGACAGATCTGAGCTGAGGTCAGAGGTCAGACGCAGCGCAGCGAGGCTCAGACAGAGGAAAAGGAAAGAAGCAAATAAGAGTCAATTATAACTTTCTTTTCTTTTCATCGTATAGCTTTTAGCCACTTATTATCCAACTTTTTAAGAAGTCATAAACCATTTCCTTATTCAAACACATATAAACATGAAACATGTTAAAAGCTGTAGTCTCTTTCATCATGTTCACCATTAACTTGTAAAATGTAGAATGTACGTTTAAGTTAACTTCATCTAAGACACGTCTCACCAGAGAACAATGGATTTCTCTAAATTTGTTGATCTCAGTGCTGCAGACTGTGAAGTCAGCGGGCAGCCCTCCTCTCAAGGCCTAAGAGTTACGAGGCTGGACAATGTCCAGGTCGGTACCTTACTCTGACCGCTGACCCCTCCAGATAGACAGCTAAGAATCATTTCACCAATTTGGTGTTATAATCTTTAAACATTGTTCTCTGACGACAATTTTATTATTTAGTTTTATTTTCAGCTTCTCCTCCTTCAGGAAGTCATGATTCCACTTTTAGCATACAAAGAAGTTGTTCCCATGTTTTTATTTCAGTGAGATGTCTCTCAACTGGCTTTTCTTTGAAAATGTAGGAATGCTCAAAAGAAAAAGAAAACAAACATCAGTATTTCTTAAAACAAATTATTTCTCACTTGTGAGGTTTAAACCAAATTTTGTAGTAACATTAAAAATTATTTTGCATACACTGATTTCTTGCAGGAATTCAATTTCTTTTATGGTTTTACCTAACGTGTCCCAAACTGCATGCACATGTCTCTAGCATTTCATCAATTTGGACTGGGGGTTTGTGTTTTTGGGGTGTGGTAGAGTCTGATTATGCTGAGGATTTCTCCTATTTGTGGTCTCCTCACTCCACCACCCCTCTTGTCGCCCCGTGCAACATTCTTTGAAGGGCAGTTTCTTGCCCAGTGACCAATATTGCCACAAATCCAGCAGCCTTTTGAATACCGTGGATTTTGTGGGGTGTTATTTTGGGGTCTTCGCCTATCGTGACCTCCTCTGCCTCTGTCTCTTCCACAGCCTTTTGTCCGGTCGTTGGAAAAGGCAGAGGTATATAAACCTCCAAATTTCTCCAGGTGAAAAACATCTGATCCTTTCACAGCTTTCCTGACCTCTTCTAAGGTACAGGGTCTAAAGATATATAAGTTTTGTGTCCCTTCCTCTAGGGAGGGATACAGTCGTGTTGTTGGAACAGCAGCGGCTGATACTGGAGCAGACGGAGCTGCTGAAGCAGCCAGGGGAGAGGTGGCTGCAGGAGCTTGCTCTCCCTGCACCGCTGCGGCATTCCGTGTGCTTGGAATTACTTTATTTTCTTACTTCTCTATAATTAAGTTTTTAGATTCGTTTAACCATAATTTAGCACCTCAGCTCATTCTCCTTTTTAGCTTTTTTAATACCCATTTTTCTTTCTACACTACTCTCCAAAATTCCCACAATTGTTTGCCATTGATCAATTTTTAGCTTTCCATCTATTTTATATTTCTTTCTCCATTTTTTCATGTGTACAGTGCTACCAGGAAACCTGGACAGCATGTACTTTTCATCTCCATCGGCGCCCTTACCGAGTGAGGAATTACAAGAATGTTTGTTTCCCATATTTAAAACACTTGCAATTTCAGCTTGAAAATATTATTTATTTGAATTTATTTAAATTTGGTCCAGGTTCGTTGACTCCTAGGGAGTCCTATGAACTGGAGATCTTTTCAGTGGGCCAGCAATTAAAATACCTTGTTGTGGTATTCCCCGCTTCGACTCTTTCGAGTGGGAGAATCTTGCCTATTGCATCCACAAGAGGTTTGCTGCTTAAATCCACTGTTTTATATGAGGTAAAATACAGAGCGGTATTTAAACCTCCAATCACTCTCACACACACAAAGCAGCAGTAGCAAACCAGCAATATAAGCACAGTAATGACTCTACGATTTAGCGCAACATTATCTGTTTTTGTCTTGTCAGATAACTCAGCACCAGTGATATTTTACCCATCAAAAAATCAAAACCACACAGCAATGACAAGCTTCCTATCCGCCTGAGGACTTGCCCTTATGGGGTCTCCTCGAACAGAGTTTTAGCAGAGTGACATTTAACAAGGGAACTCAGACCTCAGAGTTTTAGCAGAGCGAAATCATACAAGGATTCTCAGACCTTAGAGTTTTAGCAGAGCGAACATCATACAAGGGAACTCAAACCACAGAGTTTTAGCAGAGCGAACATCATACAAGGGAACTCAAACCACAGAGTTTTAGCAGAGCGAACATCATACAAGGGAACTCAAACCACTAAAATAGCCATTTTAAAATTCACCTACGTTTCTGTAGTTTTCGGGTTGTCCAGTCGGATCTCGTCATTCCGCCGTTGGCAGACAAAGTCGGACCTACGTCGCTGGCCCAGCGAAGAATTCTACTTCCTGGGTCTTTCTTTCCAGGTCCAATTGACTCTGGCCATGCATGGATTCAGCGCGTCTTCCTCTGCCTGACAGCGGTCGGTATGAGAGATCCCGGGTTTCGGCACCAAAATGATAGGTATTTTCCTAGAACCTACATAAAAGAACCACAGACAACGTATATGAATTTTATGACAAACTTTGCAAAGGAGAAGACTCTATCAATTGCTCCTCCGAGCCGTTCATAGAGCGTTCTGAAAACCTTCAGTTTGTTTGTCTCTTTTATTAGCAGGGGAGAGAAAGGTGTGAACAGGAATGGAGGGGGTGAAACCCACATCCTATCTTTACAGTAGGATGTGAATTCAGACAGACAGAGGGGAGACACAGAAACTAAATTAACACATAGATAGGTTTTACAGCTCAGGACTTTCCCAGGAAGATCTAAGTCACCATCTGTACAAACATGCTTGATTAAGGAAGATTTAATTTTGTCTCCCAAGTTTCAACAAGTTTGAACACTAAACCTCTAAATATAAACTAGTAACATAAACTTATAAATATAAGAATGATAACAAACATAATAACTCTAACAGTCATGATTTGTGGTTGTTGGTGGTGAGGATGAACACTGAGACCCAGGTGATGATGATGACGATGATGATGTTTATTATAATTTAATAAAGAGAAGCTCAAACACAGTCCAGTACGGGCAACACCGGCAGGAAAACTTGCACACGGCTAATACAGGTAGCCACTGAAACAACTGAACAACAAAGTTTTTTAATTATACATTTAGATGTTTGCACGCCAGCTGGAGATGGGCACCAGCAGCCCTCCCGACCCAACTAAGGGACAGGGGTGCAGGAAAAAGGAAGGATGGATTTAGATGTTTACCATTATTCAAATATAAACAAAATGCCTTTAAAATATTATTTTGTTCTTTACACACCTTTTGTTGACAGACATGTTCAATTTCATGTGTCCCCAGTGCAGCGTAATAGATTTCCTCATGACATTTAAACTATAAAATATATTTATATTTATGTTTTTCTTCAATAAGTTGATTGACTGGACTACACCTTATTTACTGAAACTATTTTCACATTTGATATTTTCTTAATATTATACATGTCCCAGTACTAACTTTCCACAATGATATTATGTTTCATTTCTGCCTTCAAAATGTCTGAAATTCCACAAAAACCATTTAATGTAAGTGACATCAATTGGTTCTGATGTGAATTCAAACATGAAAAACAAAGCGAGCTTCAACTGTCACCATATCTGTACTTTTTCTTATCTTAAATATGTTAAACCTGTATATGTTAAGCTTAAAGTTCCACCCTGTTAGGAAATACTGTGAAAAATGTTTATTCAGTATAATTTAAAAAACATAATGTTAGATTAAGTCATTAAAGGGTTAACCCTTCGGAGACAATTGACGCATATCCGAGTTTTTTTTACATGTCTGATTTGGCGTGTCGTAGCAGCAAGACTCCGCCTCCCCCAGTCTCACTTTCTACTGGTGTTTAAAGTGCACATGTTAAACTACACAACAGTTTTTAAATTGTGTTAATAGGTCAAGTAAAACCGGAGTTATGCTTAAATATGTAAACCATATTTGTTTCAATTAGCGAAATTGTAAAACCCGCTCCTTTCCACAGTGAGACGGAGCGCTCTCGCAACACAAAGAATACAATATAACAGATCCCATCACTCGAGCTCACGAATTAAACTGATAAGAGTTGACATTTTGTTGCAGATAAACGAATGCAAGTAACAGCGCGAAAATAGAGAAAAAAATGTACCGCTGGAACAGAGAACAGAAAAAAGAGAGGCACGTCAACAGATAGTTGTGATATCAGACGATCAGTAAAATCTACCTCGTAATTTGTATTTTGGACATTGTATTTTGTTTTTTTCTGTAAAGAATGATGAGAAGAATGAATGTGGGGCAGGCAGCAAAGTTCTTTTTTGAGCTCGAAGATGAGGGAAACTCGCAGTCTGAGTCTGGAGCAGACAGCGAGGATTCTGATGAAAATGTCATTCATATTAGGAAGAGAGAGAGAACATGGCTATCAGGAAGAAGATGAGGTAGGGACAAACGTAGCTAAGCAAAGATTGAAACTGAGAAGTTGGCGGCGCTGTGCAACTGCGCGGTCTCGATCACCGAGAGGTGACGCTGCTGAGCCACTCCCCCACAGTGATCCCTGGAAGACGGAGGAGGATCCTGACAGTGGGCCGGGAGTAAAGCAGGTTTCAGCCATGGCGAACACCCGGTGTCCAAATAAACAACCTGTCTTGTCATAGTCCAAAAGATCTTTTTTTATTATATTTTGCCTCTGACACAGTGAAAACAATTTGCCTCAACACAAACAAAAATGCAGCAAAAAAAACATTAGGGAAAAAGTACAAATGGAATGACATTGAAATGGAAGATTTGTAAATTTTTTGGTCTATTGATATATATGTCTTTAGTTTCACTGCCCAGTATTCAGGACTATTGGAAGCAAAACAATATTTTGTCTGTGCCCCTTCCATGCAAAGTGATGTGTTTGTGCACAAATGAATGAATTACCTACATTTTGTTGATGATAATCTTCTAAACAGGAGTTGTTTCCTGTATTTTTACATATTGATTTTGAAATTTATAGTGTGTTAAAATTGTCAGGAGAAGTAATTGCCAGGATTTAAATATATTTATGAAAGTTATACATTTTTTGGAATCTTGATTTGATATTTTGTAAATAGTAGCACAGGAACGAATGGATTACCTACATTTTATTGATAATAATTTAATATACATGAGTTGCTTGCTATATTTGTACATATTAATTTTGAAATATAGAGTATACTTTAGAATTCTAAACCATAAAACGTAATTGTTATACATATTTGTGGGTTTCACAGTGACAAAAACAAAAACTTTTTCTACTCGAATTTTCTTTTTTTGTGTGATTTTAGGCCCAAAATGCAATGTCAGTATGTCCAAATGACAAAAATACGTGTAAATTGACAAAGTTCAGGTTGTCCTAAAAAAATGTTAGCACATAAAGAAATATTCATGTTTTTTTATTAAGAAATATAAAGGTAAAATCAAAAATTAATAAAAAACGGCCATTTAGAACACTGAATCCCATGGGTTAATGGATTGTAATTCTGTTGATGGTTAGCTAGCTAAATGTTGACCACATAAAGAGCTAAAGGTAGATTAGTTAGAAAGTTCCATCCTGTTATGTTCCTCCCTGTTAAGAAAGATTGTGAAAAATGTTTATTCAGTAGAATTTAAAAAAACATAATGTTAGATTTAGTCACTAAAAGTTTGTTATTCGGTTGAATGTTAGTTAGCTAAATGTTGACCACATAAAGAACTACAGGTAAATTAGTTAGAAAAGTTCCACCCTCTTATGTTCCACCCTGTTATGTTCATGAACAAAATAAGGAAGACATTAGGGTGAAAAGAAATAATTTTAAGTCCTATTCATATCACATGTTCTTTCCAAATAGAGCCAGGACAAATACTCTACCTATACTTTGACTTGAAAAAGCCAATCCTGCAACTAATAATAAAAATCATCAGATTTTAAAATCAAAGACTTTGATTTTTCACCCTGTTATGGGACAATCCGCCATGTTATGTTCCATTCCACACATTTTAATTAAATATTGTTACAAAAACATTAAGTACTGTGGATTTTTCTGAGCCATGTTGGGAGTTGAAGACCAATAAATGCAAATATTGGTATGAGTTTTTAAAATTACCAATATTTTCAATGCTGTCAGTAATAATGAAATAAAAAACAGATTTTTCTTTACAATACAGTCAGAAATGATTTGTAACTTCATGATGTGTTACACTTTCTAGAATAAAACATATTATATAGTAAAAGGGACACACTATGTAAGAAAAAGTCATTATTTCTCAATATTTAAATGTTTAACTATTTGTGGTCCATATGTAAATGTTCATAAAAGGGTGGAACACTGAATTCAGAGACAATGGTGAAAAAACCCACATGTAATAATTAATTTATCCAATCCTGTGCTTGCCCATTATTATTAATTTCTTATTGTTAAACATGTCAGTGTTGTAACAAAATATTCAAAACTTAAAACAATACTTTTTTTCAAAAATCCTGAGGCCGAAATGTTGCCACAAAAAAAAATCACCCAATTAATGAGATTAAAAGAGATAAAGTGCTGAATATTGATATCTGTTTCCCACCTAGTTTTCATTGCTAATTATTGTGAGAAATCATTAACGTGATTGGTTTCTACCCAGAGATGAGAATCATTAATCATTAATGATAATGTCTAAGGTAAACTGAGTTAATTTTTTATTTCAGAAGAGCGTGTAAAACTGGTAGTCTTTATATGACTCGGTAGCCTCGAAGTAGCTCCCAGTTTCAAAAAGGTTGGTGACCCCTGATCTACATGCAGCAGCCAATCCTTAACAGATTTTTGTGCTTTTTCTGTGAGCAAAGCCAAACATGACACACTGAGTAATTCAAGGAGGGCGGGTTCGGCTGCTCCGTCAGAGTATCGGCGGTGGCTGGGGGAAGGCGGTGCTGGGACCACGCGGTGGCTATAGGCCGAACGGCGCTTGGCTGCGAGGGCCGCTCGATGCTCCGCGGAGCTTTAATTAGGCCCGAGCAGCTAAGCGCTGCGAAGGCCTATTGTAGGCCTATTGTAATCGTGCTGTAAAGTAAATTATTATTCTTCTTCCGTAAAGTAAATTGGCTTTTTGGGGCTTTATCAT
The DNA here is from genome assembly GCF_904066995.2 of Poecilia reticulata. NCBI lineage: Eukaryota > Metazoa > Chordata > Actinopteri > Cyprinodontiformes > Poeciliidae > Poecilia > Poecilia reticulata. The sequence goes on along the minus strand of NW_027675159.1, from coordinate 46,167 downwards.
ATTCAAAAACTCACCAAACTTGGCGGGCTCATAGAGCCTGGTGAAAATTTACGTATTTTAAAGTCACCGCAAAAATCGCACAAGAAACTGCTCAAGGGCGCCCCCTAGAAACGTTCAAAAGACCCTTTTCTATTCACTTACTTTATCGTAGAGACTTGAAATTCGGTACAGTTGTAGAGCTCCCCAAGACACTCTGAATTTACAATTAATGTCATAGTGCAACTGTCCTAGGAAGTCGGCCATTTTGGATTGAAGTTCCGATTTTGAGCCCATTTTGGCCGTTTACACACGTCGCATTTGATCGAACTCCTCCTAGGGATTTCGATCGATCGGCTTCAAACTCGGTTAGATCGTTCATAAGGCATGGCCCATTCAAAGTTATCAAATTCGTGAGTTTTCGAGCATGCTGAAGGGGTCGTACCAGGGGTCAAAGTTCACCGACTCACCAGAATGTAATAAACTGTTATATCTCTTACAAATAAACTCACAGAGCCACCAAACTTTCTGTGTGTGATCACCTTTGGATGACCTACAACACCCAGTTGTTAAATTTGAGTTTACCTAAGCCACGCCCCCTTAGAACAGGAAGTGTCATGTTTTACTGCGAACGTTCACTATCTGACCCCTGTAACCTAATCAACATGAAACTGTGTCCACAGACAGAAGACATGTTGGTGTGTCAGGGTGTCCAACCCCGTTTGGTTTGGATACATCAGGTGGGCGTGGTGGCGTGGCGAAGTGACCTTTAACGCCGTCTCCTTACGTTTGGCCTTGAATTCCACAGTTTAAAGCCCAGCTGCACCAAACTCCCTAGGTTTGATCCTTGTGGGCCCCTCGACAGGAATCCAGTGTGATTTTTTGTGGGCGTGGCCTAATGTCTCAACAGCGCCCTCTTGAAGATTTTAAATAATCAGCCCCAAGCCATTCTTTAACCTAGAATTATGAAACTTGGTACACTTGTGTATCGTGTCAGGACCTACAAAAAAGCCTCTTGGAGCCATGGTCCAAACCCAACAGGAAGTCGGCCATTTTGGATGAAAGCCGCCATTTGCTGTTTTTCAGAGACGTCATATTTGATGAAACTCCTCCTACAGCGTTTCAGATACAGACTTCAAACTCAGTAAGCAGAGAGTTGAGATATTAAAGGTCTAAACTTATCACAGAAATTTTTGTATGTAAAAGTATATGGACGTGGGAAAGTGCAAAACTTTGACTATTCCCCAAAAAATATGAAAGTGACGTAACTTCCACATACAAGGTCACAGCTGCTTCAGACTTCCTATGTCTCTCTACTGACCAACCCTCATTACATTCTCATGGTCAGATGATGACGTAACCTTAGCTCCGCCCACTTTTAACAGGAATTCAGCTGTTTTGTCTTCTGTATGTCTTATTTTTACTGAGTAATACATATGGAATTAATCTTCTACCACCCGACATAATATAACCTGATGATGAACTGTGATGATGAACTCTGACTCATGGGGGCGTGGCTAACTGGCGGTCCTTCGCCATATGCATACAACTGTCTATGAATCACACACGCATCTTCCAATTGGCACCAAACTGGAAACGTTTGACCTGTGTTCAATGATAAACAGCCCAACAGGTTTGAATTGTGATTTTACTCTGCAGCACCACCTAGATTATCCCATCATAAATATCTCCTCTCTACATCAACCGATCTGCACCAAATTTGTGGTGTGTTGCCAGGGAACCATGCCGAAGTAAACGGTGCGAACTGACTGGCGGACGCGCGCCTCAACTGTGCGACAGGGTACGCGGTGGAAGGCGGGCGGCGGTGCTGGATCCCCCGCGGTGGCTATAGGCCGGAGCGGCGCTTGGCTGCTCGGGCCGCTTGAGGCTCCGCGGAGCTTTAATTAGGCCCGAGCAGCTAAGCGCTGCGAAGGCCTATTGTAATCGTGCTGTTTATTAGGCCCGAGCAGCTAAGCGCTGCGAAGGCCTATTGTAATCGTGCTGTAAATTATTAGGCCCGAGCAGCTAAGCGCTGCGAAGGCCTATTGTAATCGTGCTGTAAATTATTATTAGGCCCGAGCAGCTAAGCGCTGCGAAGGCCTATTGTTTTTCAAATGTTTATTAGGCCCGAGCAGCTAAGCGCTGCGAAGGCCTATTGTAATCGTGCTGTTTATTAGGCCCGAGCAGCTAAGCGCTGCGAAGGCCTATTGTTTTTCAAATGTTTATTATTTTTTTTTTTCTTTTATTATTTTTCTTCTGTCAAATGAATTGCCTTTTTGGGGGCTTTAACATATTCAAAAACTCACCAAAATTGGTAGGCCCATAGAGACTGTGAAAAATTTACGTATTTTAAGGTCCGCGCAAAAATCGCAAAAAAATTGGCTCAACGGCGCCCCCTAGAAAATTTCAAAAGACCCTTTCCTATTCAGTTACTTTATTGTAGAGACTTGAAATTTGGTACACTTGTAGAGCTCCCCAAGCCACTCAGAATTTATAATTGTTCTCATAGTGTATGTCAAACAGGAAGTCGGCCATTTTGGATTGAATTTGCAAATTTCACCCCATTTTGGCCGTTTACACACGTCGCATTTGATCGAACTCCTCCTAGGGCTTTTGATGGATCGGCTTCAAACTTGGTCAGTTTATTCAGAAGGCATGCCCGATTAAAAGTTATCAAAACGGTGAGTTTTCGTGCATGCTGAAGGGGTGATACCAGGGGTCAAAGTTCACTGACTTACCATAAAACAATAAACAGTTATATCTCCTACAAAGAAACTCACAGAGCCACCAAACTTTCTGTGTGTGATCACCTTTGGATGCCCTACAAGACCCAATTGTGAAATTTTGAGATCACATAAGCCACGCCCCTTAGAACAGGAAGTGTCATGTTTTATTGTGATCGGTCCCTATCTGACCTCTTTAACCTAATCAACATGGAACTGTGTCCACAAACAGAAGACATGTTGGTGTGTTATGGTTTCCAACGCTGTTTGTTTTGGATGCAGCAGGTGTGCGTGGCGGCGTGGCGAATATACCTGTAACGCCGTGTCCATACGTTTTTCTCTGTATTCCACAATTTTGAGTCCAGCTGCACCAAACTCACTGGGATGGATCCTTTTCCAACTCCGGACAGTAATCCAGTGCAATATTTGGTGGGCGTGGTCTAATTTCTCAACAGCGCCCCCTAGAAGAGTTTAAATCATCAGCCCCAAGCCATGCTTTAACCTAGAATTATGAAACGTGGTACACATGTGTATCTTTTCAGGACGTACAAAAAAGTCTCTTGGAGCCATGGTCCAAACCCAACAGGAAGTCGGCCATTTTGGATCAAAGCCGCCATTTCCGTTTTTTCATAGACGTCGCATCTGATCGAACTCCTCCTACAGCTTTTGAGATACAGACTCCAAACTCGCTCAGCACACACTTAAGCCATTGAAGATGAAAAGTTATCAAAAGAATTCTCGTACATCAAAGCATGTGGGCGTGGCTAAGTGTCAAACTTTGGCTTTGTACCATGAAATACTAAAACTCAATAACTTCTACAGGAAAAGTGACAACTTCATCAGACTTTCCATGTCTCATTATTGGCCAGCCTTGATCACATTCACAAGGTCATATGATGACATCACCTTAGCCACGCCCCCTCCCACAGGAAGTCACCTGTTTTTGTCTGCTGGACATCAAAGCATATGGGCGTGGCTAAGTATCAAACTTTGGCTTTGCACCATGAAATACTAAAATGCAGTAACGTCTACACGAAAAGTGACAATACCAGCCATCTCTACGATCGTCTCTAAATCAACCAATAAATGCAAATATTGGTATAAGTTTTTAAAATCACCAATATTTTCAATGCTGTCAGTAATAATGAGAAAAAAAACAGATTTTTCTTTACAATACAGTCATAAATGATTCGTAACTTCAGGATGTGTTACAGTTTCAAGAATAAAACATTATATAGTAAAAGGGACACACTCTAAGAAAAAGTGATTATTTTTCAAAATGTAAATGTTTAACTATTTGTGGTCCATATGTAAATGTTCATAACAGGGTGGAAAACATTCAGAGACAATGGTGTAGAAGTTGTAAGTTAGCTGTGTCTGTTGAAAGTCCGTCTGTTCGTTTAGCACTACATTACCCATGTTGCATCTGTTCGTTTTTTCGAATGTCACGAAGATGAGCGAGTCATTTCTTTGCTTCCGACCACCTGGGTGGCATAAAAAAAATCCATCCACGGATAGCATCCAATATTAATCATTTTTAATCCCGTGTGTATGAGACCTGTGTGCGTTTTTATTATATAGCCACACACACATATACAAAACCAATATAACCACATCATTCCTATCGCCACCTCATCTGTACCATCCTATGTACCCGTTATTATTCCATCAATAAACCTAAGCTGCACCAGTGGAGTTGGCCGGTTCCTTCTGACTGAGGAAGATTCAACTGATGAGAATTCTGAAAAAAATAGCGCAAGTTAGACTCACAGTCTTCTACAGTGTCTATTGGATAGCTTTCTCTTCATTTTTATTAATAATTTATAACTTTTGCTTGGGATAACTCCCTCTTGTTTTTACAAATGTATCCAGTGTCACTATTTATGACAATTTGAGAGTAGCAGGGGAAATTCATTTTGAAAATTACCCCATTGCAGAGAAGGATTCAATGATTTTGCTCAAAGTTCAATAAATGCTGTTGTAACATATATTAGTGATATTATAAATAACCAATGAATTGATGAAATAAGATTAGTAACACTTTATTTGAAGGGGTGAATAAGACTGTCATGAAACTTTCATAACATTACATAACACTTGTCATGAACATAAACCTTCATGAATATTTATGACTTGTCAAAGTGTGATTCAGTAAATTATGAAACTTTTAATACAAAGTTGACATTCAAAATATCCTTATGACAACTTGACATTAACCAATAAATTATTACTGTTTAAATTTTACTTTAATAAATAAACTTACCTAATTTTAATAATACAATTGGTAAAGAGATTTTGTAAAGAGAAATTCTTCAAATCAGTTCTGAAAATCCAATATGTTTTTTTCCTTTTCCAGAAGGAATTTAATCAGTTGATTGATGGAGTTATGAGAGAATGATGAAAAACAGAAATAATCCAGTTGCATTCACAATGGTCCACTCCAGAGTGAAGATGTTTTGACAGTTGCCTGAATGTCTTCATAGGTTTGAAGTTGACAGGAGGTGATGTTTCCTTTGATGCGCACTATGGGTCTAGCTCATCAGTCTAGTCGACTTGGCAACAGAGAGAGAGAGTCTGGACCTGGAAACGGAATCTGTCACAGAAATCTTGCCTGTTTAAAAACAGACCTTAACCTGGGGTTCTCTATAAAAAGAAAAAAAAGCTTACATCAACACATTTTTCCCCCTCACTGTAGTGAAATACATTTATATTATAATGAACTCATGTGAATACTCATACATTTCAACATAGAATGGACTGTATTCTACAATTCAAGTAGTTTCAGTTTAACTGCTTCATTGGTTGTTAGTTGATATGAGATGATGTTTCCTTTGATGCGCTGTTTGGGTCCAGCTCATCAGTCTGGTCCACTTTGCAGCAGAGAGAGAAGTCCTGGACCTGGAAACAGAATCTGGAACTGAACTCCGAAGAGAATCTGACTGTTTAAAAAAAAAAAACAGACCTTATCAACCCAGGGTGTCTATAAAATAAATAATCTTAAATTTAAACATTTCCCCCTCACTTTAGTGAAATGCCTTTATATTATAATTAAACTCTTTGAATACTCATACATTTCAACATAGAATGGACTGTGTACTAACCATGTCCATTAAGACATTTTAGTGCAGTTGGTCAGATGAAACTCAACCCACATTAGAACAAAAACAATGATTATTTATTTCGTTTATTTTTTTGCTAAAAAAATTAACGTGAATCTAACAAAAATGAAATACTGTGTCCTGGTTACACTTTCTAATGCTATATATATATATATAATATATTATATATATATATATATAATATATATATATTTTATTAGAAGAGTTTTCAATTTCATGCTTGTTTTCATGTGTTCCATGGTTGTACATAAAAGTCACATCATACAAACCATTTTTTTAAAATGATAAACTCTTTACTGTCAATGATTTGAACAATAGTAGGTTAAACATAACAGGAGAAAGCTAGATTGGATCACCAATTTGTGGAATTGTACATTTCAACTCTTTCCTGTGTATTTTACATTACAATCTTGCTAAAATGCTCCTTCAATTTGTTTTTGCTTTGTAATAATGTAGCCATACATTATGATTCAAACAAATAGTACAATGCTAAAATGTTTGTTAAAAAGCTCTAGTTACACCTGGATTTCATGTTGTACATTTAAATATGAGGCACTTTAAACATGATAATTTGCAAAATTATCTGAACTCATTGCATAAAGCAAATGCAGATATTTTTCTATTAACTCTCAATTTAGATTAAGGAAAAAAGTTAAACTGTTATTTATATAATTTTTTAAATATTTAAGCTTATGAGCTTTCATACTTTAATTTTTTTTACCTTCAATCGTCAGCAAATGTAGTCGGGCAGTCCTGGGAATTGAACCAGTTCCACAAATGGAAGTACCATAACTGCCTTTGCTTTTTTGTGCTATGTGACAAGGTAAAGCAAACCCTGCATTAAGACACCTTCAAAGATTTAAAGCTATTAATCATTATTCAAATTCAAAATCCTTTATTGATCCAAAGGGACATTAAATATCAATAATAAGCCAATTGTTAAAATGTTGCTTTTTCATATTCCTTTAGGTGTATATCCATTGTTATCTGTCAAAGCTTAATAAATGGCAACTTAATGCAGAAACGAAACCTTTTCTAAGGAGAGGAGAGTTTTAAATTCCAATTTTATGTAGGAACTGTCTCCTCTGATCAGTGAACTTGAATCTGATTTGATTGTGTGGTGTATATGCAAGTGTTGTGAGTGCAAGCGGGGCTCAAGACCCTTGGTTTGGTTTATCTTTCCCATTTCCTTTTGTATGTCAGGTGTGTGTAAGTGGATGTGGCATCCCTTGTTTATGCTCCCTGTCTTTCCTCTCATTAATGTGCTTAACAAATTTAATTGAGGAGGCAGTAGTCGGAGACAGCTGCAGTCGTCTTTGAGTGGGTATCTTCTAATTATTCCCTGACTATCCATGTGAAAACAGCATCCCACTGCCCGTTTATGTGCGGCATATGGAACAACTGCTTCACTTTTCAAGCCTAGGATACCTATTTGGCATCCATGTGAAAACAGCATCCACTGCCCGTTATGTGCGGCATATGGAAAACTGCTTCACTTTTCAAGCCAAAGATACCTATTTGGCCACCATGTGAAACAGCATCCCATGCCCGTTTAAGTGCGGCATATGGAACAATGCTTCACAGACTAACCATCAAAATGTTTTTAGCAACAGAAGTAAGATGTAGTTAGTGGCTTTGCTTAGTGTTTAAAGTGCCCAATTTTTCTAAGTGCCATCACTCTTTCAAATGTAGCTCGATGTCTTGCAGTCTTAACATTTTTAAATTAATTTTCATCAAGAAAACAAATATTTCAAAACATCACATGATTACAACCGCTCAAAACAACATTATCCCTCGTGATCACTAAAATATGTAGGCACAACTACGGCTTCAACTTTATGCATCTCTGATTTAACATAAACGTGATCTATTAATGTACCTTTTTCAGTGGTTGGCTCATCAACCATTTGTAGGTATCCTTTATCAGACATAAATTTTGAGATAGTTGATGACTTCAAATATCATCATTAAAATCTCCAATCAGTGCTATTGTGTCGCTTTGTTTTTCAAGCCAATCAAACAAAGTTTGTAAATTAATTTTAAATAGTGACAGAGGATATAATGGTGGGCGATAAATTACCCCAAGGACCATTTTTAAATGACTAAACCGGTACACCAAACACTCCAAATTCAGCTCTGGCTGCTGCAGAACTTCAAATTCAATGTCATTTGCACAATAAATGCCAACACCACCATGTTGTTGGTCTTGCAACACACTCAATTGTGGATGCCTGTTAGAATAAGATAAATGTCGTGGACGGTTGGAGAAACTGTAACCATCAATTTTTACTGTATCCGTTTGAGTTGAAGTCAACCATGTTTCTGTAACAGCAACACATTTAGGTTTCCATTTCTCTGTAAAACAAGCCAAATCTTTTACATGCCGAGATAAACTTTGCACGTTCATCAGGAATACAGTTAAAGGAGATTTCTTAAATCGGTCCAACTGAATAGATCCACTCAAAAAGGGTCTCATATCCTCAAGAGCAACAGCAATGTCATCCTTACAATATATCCTCTTTTCATCAAAATCTTGAATTGTCAATCCTGAAAGACTTTTAACACGACTCACGGCCACATAAGCTTGTCCCGGGGCAAAGATTTTACTAAAAGAAACAACAGCTTCCTCAACAGTCATTCCTTGAACTTTGTGTACAGTACATGCCCATGCTAACTTGAGTGGAAATTGCCGCCGCAAGCCACCTTTAACAGTGGCTCTGTCCTCCTCAGGTTCAATAGGTGTTGATCCTGCTAAATCTGATGATGCATAGTGGCAGCTCTTCCTCTTCTTCATGCCTACTCGATCATATCAAATTTACATAGACAACTTTAGGAAACTTGTCCTTTTCAGGTATTAATATTTCTGTCACAGTACCAACAACACATTAGCTAAACCATCATTAACATCCAATTTTACACAACATACACGTGCTCCTTTGCCCAATAACAACTTCTGATAGCAGGTATTTGAAGCTTTTGCATGACTCCCTTCCAACAACTCAATTTTCCGTTTTTTTTATCATTTACATATCCTGTGCCCCAATTCTAACAAATTCAGGACAAGTCTGATATAATTGATGAATATTGTGCTCGCTCACTTGTTTATTAGTCGCAAATATGTGCAGGCTGAGCTAACCTCACCCGTTTCACAACGTTTTAAAATGTTTTGTCATCAGCCAGCATTGGTGAACTTTTGGAGCGAGTTCTCATCCTGTTAAGCAGTTGAGAACACAGCATCTTTTTGCCCTCACAATTTCAGTTAATTCTACAATTTGAAATAACTCCGACCATATTTGGTGGCAACACCCTCAGTGTATATCGGCTTACCCCGAACAGGGGGAGCTGATAGACATCGCGACAGTAATTATACTGATACCCATTACTTTCGTGGTTTGTTTAATCTGACGCAATCGGCCGTTAACATATGATAAGAGTTGTGATCAACCATTGATATTTCATCTATAATAAGAAGTTGAAGATCACTATATTTGACACGCAAGGAATTTAGTTTATCTTCGCCCAAAGGAGTATACGGTAGGCGTACATCCTTTCCAATAAAAAAGTGGTGTGGATTGTTGTCGCTTCTAAATTATACGCAGCAATGCCAGTGGGAGCTGTGAGTAATACGCATGTATTATCAGGAAACCTACACACAGTGACAATAACCGTTTGATTCATATTCAATTGCCTTAATTAAATGACTTTTTCCTGTACCGGCCCCCCTGTAATAAATATGTGCAATGGTTCTGGATTTTTTCCATTAACCTTATTTAAACACCACTGCCGGATTTGATAAAAAACAGAAAACTGTTTTTCATTCAAAGATCTAATCAATACAAGGCCTTCAGATCTATCATTTGTTTTTTCTCAAATACTGAAATGTCTTTAGGTTAGAACTAAATCAGGAATATGTTCCTGAGCATCATTTTCTATGGTTTCTTTTCGTAATTCCACACACTCCAAGCGTTCCAATTCAATCTCAGGACACAATCAGCCCATGCATCCTCGAGCATTACATCACCAGTACATTGTCCACAGCCTCAAAATGATCAGATTCCACCTCAAATTCACTCCTATTTAATCTACAACAGACTTTACAGAATGTTTTGTTCCATCAACAAATCCAATAACACCAGTTCTGTAAAAGTCACTATAGGTTTCACATGTGCAGGTTTAAGTTCACTATCAGAGCGGTAAGCAGAAATAACTGCATTATACTTTGATAAAACTTTTCTGGCTGTTTCGTTTCAGAGAAACGTGCATATCGAACAACTGCGGTTTTGTCCGAGTTCTTTTACAACAATCCCAAAGCCATTGTTCAACTTACTGAATTTCTACATTTCTCATTTTTTGAAAACACGATACTCTGAAGCAAACTTAGCCAGGCACATATCAGAAAACACATCTTCATTCGGCCTATTCTTATAGCGGTCAACTATACCGGTCATAAACATGTCTTCTGGGTAAGATCCTAGAGAAGAAGCTTTTTCTTCTCAAACAGAGATGGGTAAACTCATTTTCACAATATTATCACCTGTTGGAATAAAAACAATTTCCGAGAGCACTCCTTTAAATGCATGTTAGTCAGTCGGTACACGGCTTCTTGAGCAGAAACATCCGTTATGTAAATAGACACTACGAGTGTCTTTAAGCCTCTTTAGCACTAACATTACCATCTTTAGCTGCTTCTCTCTGCGCATTTCAACAGAAGGCCAATTTCACGCTCACTTTTGGACGTAAGATACTATATAAACACAGCATGCATATGCATCAACACAGTACTGGATATCAATATTTGCATTCCAAGCTTTTAACAGCGGCCTGCTATATTGATTAATCCAGACTTCATTAATTTGTCTTTTCAACACTACATGAGTATTCCTACTGGATCGCTTATATGCAGTTTCAAATAAATCTTGACTTATCCCCAAAGCTTGAAACATTTTTCCACAGTACTATATGTACAGTTCTCATCCGAGATGGCATTCTTTACACTAGTTAAAATATCACTTGCTCTATCTCTCTCAATTTGTTCCCAACTTTTCTTATCCTTGCTAAGACATTCACAATGTGCCTTATCAGTTTTATCCAAATTGCATTGCAAGTCTTCACTGGATCTTGATATTTTTCACCGCGACAAATAAAGGTTCGGCAAGATGCAGGCCGTGGGAAATTGAAACGACAAACGGTTTTTTTCTTTTTACAAGTTTTTGAATGTCGTTTTGAATGCTGCTGTACAGATGTAACAACTTCAAACAACGGATCTTCTTCAGTTGGAATTCACATGTTACATACTTATCAATAAATCAGTAACCTCTTCATCCGTGTTCTTGTCCAGAATTGGAGCACCAGAAATCCAAAAAAGGCCAATGACAATGGGGGAGAACCACGCTGCTGGAATTCTACACGATAATAGTAGTCTTCAATTTTTCCCAATGGATTTGAAGGAGACATTAAACTTCTTAACAAAACATGCCATCTAAAATCAAACATTCTGGCAGCAGTAACAGGATTTGACGCAGCAATTCACACTTATCTGCCCACTGCAACTGTTCCAAAGTCTGCGTTCGCCCTTCCTGCTTCAAAATGCTGTAAAGTAAATTTTTCCATCTCATATCAGCAGACGAAAATGAGGCAAACCATGTGGGTTTCCTAACATTCAACACAAGCAGCAAGTCGCGTGAGCCGACTGCCAGAAGGCAGGTGTGCCTCGAATGGGTTTCAAGAAGCGATACCCATCATCAAACTGTAACAACTTATTTAAAGAGTCCTCATTTTTTAATACTCAGTCATATTTTGAAATGTAGGACTGGCCTTTACGCAATGCTATAGACACTTTAGAGACAACTTGCTCCAGTTCTGACATGTATTGAGCAAAGAAGATGTATTCTACATTACGTGCAATCTACCATCAGCATGAGAAGTCTGTTATTAAAGTAGCGGCTAAAGTCAACGATATTGCCGCTTCTCATGGTATGTATTATACCCCAAAGGAAACAAAACAGGAAACATTTTGCTTCATTTGTACAATCAGAAAGCAATTTAACCGGGTTATTATTTCACTTGGTGCAATATTCAACACATTATCAACATATTGATCCAAAGCTTCTGTCCTATATCTACTGGCATAAGACAAGTGTCCTGGAACATGCAGTGTTGCTGTCTGTCATGTAAAAGGTCATCATCATTTTCATCTATGGACATGTCCTCATCTTCTTTAACACTTTCATTCTTTATTAAAACGAACTATTTTCTTCTGGAGAAAACTCATTGATCCAAGATTCATTGAACTCTACATCTTTATAATGAGAATTACAATGTTTCAAGTACCGAAGAGCTTCCTGGACATGCATTGTATCAACATACTGATAATCATAATGACCTTTGTATGTCAATTTACGCTTCAACTTCAAGGTAACAAAGAGCCTTCCATATTACTTCTTGGTAACAGGCTGCAAGTTTCAACTATATTTGTAGGGACACATGTAACAGGTCCATGCACTCCATTTTGTCCACCTTTGGGCAAAGCCAGCATTTTCATAAATGGTATATGTAAAGCAATTAAGTGTTGCTCCAAAGTATCAAACATGCCAACTGAGGTGGGATGGATCAACAGATAAATTATTACATGAACTTTCTGGGGTATTTGACCTTTGCTCATTTATAATGGCAAGAATAACAGATATACAGCCTATTCGACAGGTATTAAGAGTGCATGGAGATGCACACACATCACCACACCTATGCACATAATCGTCACTTATACATTTATCTGCAATTAAAGACATTTCTTTAGTTTTCTGTACTGGTCTTTGTGACAATTCAATATCTGATGCTTGAACAACAGACGAAAGCAAACGCAACAAACAAAATTTGGCCCCTCTTTTACCTTCTCCAAAATTGTGCAACAACAAATCAAACTCCTTTGACTTTTCTTTAATCTCCTGTCTTTTTAGCTTTACATCTGATATTATGTGCAACTTATGTCCTGGATAAAGGTATTTCTTTTTACTTGATTCTTTTACTTTTTGTCTATGAGATTCATTTTCATTATACTTTTTAATGCTCATTTGCTTCAGTTTCTCTCGATAAGATTCGTCTTTCTTATATTTCGCAATGCCAATTTGCTTCAGTTGTCTCTATAAGATTCGTCTTTCTTATATTTCAAAATGCCAAGTTTCTTCAGTTTGTCTCTATAAGATTCGTCTTTCTTATATTCGCAATGCCAATTGCTTCATTTTGTCTCTATAAGATTCGTCTTTCTTATATTTTGCAATGCCAATTTGCTTCATTTTCTCTCGATAAGATTCGTCTTTCTTATATTTAGCAATGCTAATTTGCTTCAGTTTCTCTCGATGAGATTCATCTTTAGTATATTTATTAATAGTCCTCAGCTGAACCTTTTTTCGATAAGTCTCATCATCATGATATTTTGTTCTACTAGAGTTTTTCTTCTTTTCCTTGTATAAAAAATTTGTCTTGTATTTGTTATTCTGCTTAAATTTTACTTTTTGCATATTTGTCATTTGAGTTTTGTATTGATCATTTCCTTCCCATCCTTTTTTGTCTTAAATACATAGAAAACTGTAGTTTCTTTATTGCTCGTACAGTTTGTTTTGCATCTTTCTGTACTTGGGAAGATCTTGTTTGAATGGATTTTGTCAGTAATGAACCATTGGATTACAAAGTTCAAAGCAACAGTCTTTATTAGCCTGCTTTACACACATAACGGCATCAAAATGATTATTACAGTTCTGAAGATACAAAGCTTCATGAGTAAAATTACTGTTATTTGAACTGTATTTGCTCCACTGTGTGCCATTAATAGATAAATGTCCAATCCCAACATGATTGCAGCAGATTTAAACTCAATTCGGTAGCACAGTGACCCAAGTACTTCATCTGTGACTGGTTAACATATTCTGACACAGAAGCATAATCTCTTCCCAGAAACTCTTCACATTCTTCTACATTCTTGGTTATATATGAACTACAGCAAGTCTAATTTTACGGTGATTGTTCTGTGAACCGCTGAGTTCATGAGATATAGCTCTGAAAAAACTGTTGGCATCATTTACAATATTTTTAGTTTTACACACACTTCCTAAAGGCCCTCCCAATTTTACTGGTTGGAAATTGTGTTCTTCAAAGTCTATTTTTAGTTTGTTGCACAGAGTTTTAGCAGTAACTTCAGACAGGGGAGTAAATAGCAAAGTCTCTTGATCATCTTGCAAAATACCCACACACTCCTCTTGCACAAAACTCTCAGTTTTGACCATCTCTACAAGAGCGATTTTTGTTTTGCAATAGCTTTCCGAGTTTTACATTTCCCAGAAACATCTTGATTTGTGCAATAACCATAACATATTTGTGACTTGGGCTGCTTTACACAAAGAACATTCTCATAATGATTACCATTAATATTTTGCAAATAGAGACCATGATTGCACAAACTGTTTGTAGATGTATATTTAAGCCATTTATCACTACAATAAGTAAAGATATTTATGTCAAAAAAGTCAGCTGCTGCTTGAATCTCTACTTCAGTTGCCCAACTGCCAACATATTGCATCCTTGAAGTCCTAATATATTCTGACATGGAACAATACTCATTTCTGAGAATACTTGTATACATTTGGAAATTCTTTTTAACTGGTTTGTGACAGCAAGCCGAATTTTGCGATGAGATTTCTGATTGCCACTGACAGCTTGACTAAGTGCTCTAAAAAAGCAGTTTCCATCACCTACTATTTTTTTCTGTCATACATGGCACACCCAGTTCACCAACCACGCAAGATACAGAATTTGCCCGTTCAAACTCTACATTCAACTTGCCACACAATGACCGTGCAATGTCTTCAGAGATGGGGTTAAAATACAATTCCTTATTTTGGACATCAGTAACAACCACATCATCATCACCATCATCCCTGTTTGATGTTTGCAGTTGTAATGAATGTCCTCCATAAGAATCCTCCTGTATATCACCATTGCTCCCTTCAAACAGACTAGTGCTACTTGGAACAGCAGCTGAATGTTCAGATACACTTTTACTTGAGTCCATCTGAACAATATCAACTCCACTGATCTCAAAAAACCTCCGAGTGACATTCAGTTCAGCAGAAAGCCTTGTAAGATATGCAAAGACATCATCTATACAGTTAAAGTAAAGAACAACGCTCTTACCATGTGCATCTACCATGCCCTCATTGTTACGTGCATGGGAGTCTACAATAGCATAACGCCCACTATTACTGATGAGAGCACAAGTACTGCCACATACTGTCATAAAGCAGGTTTCATACTTTCCACACATCTTACTCAATCCATCCCAGAGAGTAGTAAGCACACCTCCTCTATTAACTGTCCTCCCACTATATCCACATCTCCAGAAGCATAATCTGCATGATAAAACATTCAAAATGCTGTCCATCAACATGAATATTTTCAGGCAAATCTGGAATAGCAAGAAGCTCATGTCCACCACTGATTAAATGGCCGTCATGCAAAGCTGTGTACAGCTTATCACCTACAGTCAGTACATCGTCCAATATCTCATATTCCACGAAAAAACGCTTGTCAGTGTGTGCTTTGTTAAAGCAACAAGACTAATGGCTGCACACTGAAGTCCACCATATGTAAAGCGATCATCACCCTGATGAAATGACCCACTGAATGATGCAACATGGCTACTGGAAGCATGGCATGCATCTGTAGAATGTGTGTCTTCAGTCAGTGCTGTGCATGTTTCCATATTACTGCACATCTCTTTTACAGAAATGGCATAGATTGCATATCCGGTTGCATATAAGGATTCCCCAAGTTTGTTCAAATGAACCATTAATCAAGTAAGCTTGTGTTAAACACCACTACAGGCGTACCAGATTCTGATGCTAAGCCCTCCGAATTCCGTGTTCCAAAGTCTACAACAGCAAAGTACTCTCCATGCTGGATTACCAAGGTAGTTGCATCATGAAGACAAAAGATACACATTCCATTTCTCATCAAATACATTTGTAATAGTTCAAAGAGTTCCCCCTCCTGGTCAAAATCACATGTCACCATGTCACAAATTCCTACATTCCACTTTCCACCAAAAATAGTCTGATCTTGAACCAACTTGCACAACTCTGGCTTTAAGCCTATGCTGGTCTTTCTCGAGCAATATATTCCGCCAACTTGCGACCTTGCACAGAGACTTCATCTACATCTGACGTCTTCCAGGTACAAATGGGAGAAATGTGATGTTTTATTGCGGCTACAATACTGCAGACATGAGGGTCCCAGATGTAGACCGATTACTACCAAAAAATGTCCCTGGGACAAGAGCCGACTGCAACCCCTCCGAACACCTACATAAAAGATCAGTCTTACCTTTGGATGACGTCGGCGTGCACTGCCAATCATTCCTCTCAAGCGTCTAGAATGGAAATTTAAAAACGTTAAGACTTCTATATTTTCACTTTATTAAGTCTTTTTCCTTAAATGAAAAATGCTTAGCGGAACTGCACAAAACAATTACTTAAGTTATTCAATAATCTCAAATAATTGTAAAATATATGCACATAATTTGAATGTTTCATTTTAGCATTTCTTACAACATAAATACGTAACATGTACAAGCAATTAAAGATTATTGTAGAGAGGTTCCAGCTAAAATGTGTATTACAGTGGTCCTGCAATCAGTGTTTTTCTTTGCATTCTGTTAATTGGTTATAAATGTCAGAAGACACAAAACATTCCTACAGTCTAACTCTATCTACAGTCTGGTTCTTTCCTAAAATATGTTAGAAAGCAAGCTTGCATTACTTTTTTCTCCAAAAGACAAATCAGATAACATTAAACATGATACCCATCTATATTTCATTTTGTACATAGTATACCACATGTAACATTACTTTTTATATACATATTTGTGCCAACACAGCAGTCACCATTAAGCTCCAAACAAATGATGCATTTCCAGTAAACTATGACATCATTTAGCACATTACCTTCAAACGTATTTAAGAAAGACATGCACAACTGCTACATCCAAAAAAATAAAAATGTACAAACACTTCCAACACAATTGAAACCTCACCCTTTTCTACTGCATTTATGTTCTAATCAAAATAAGCACGATCTCTTGAGCATTTTGGCCTAAAATATACTAAGATTTCCTCTTATTTTAGAGATTCTACATCTACTCAAGCTAACACTACATCTGAAACATTGTTACAATCCAAAGAAATACTTTGCATTATCTAAATAGTCAATTGACATTTCAGTAATTCATTGAGGGATTCTGATTAATTGCTTACACTTTGTTACTTTTTGTACAGATAATCTGTCCTTGCAAAATATTTACATGTAACGTTTCAATCTTATGGATTGAAACATATCCAACATTATGCATAACACATTAAACAAATAAGTTATACTGTATTATTCCAAATAAATTAGATTTTATGACAATTAGAAAATATTTTCTTATTACACAGAACGATAAACATCACAATACATACCAACTGGCTGGGAGGACTCGCCGACAGACCAAGACAGTTCAACATCTCCTGAGATTCACAAGGCAGCACATTGCAGACAGACATCTTGGCTACTTTAGCTTTAGCCTCAACCTAAAACCAAATGAGACCAAAGCAAAATATTAAACTTGCTTTGCACAAAGTCAACAAAGATTCAATATAACGTGTTTTCAGTTAAAACACAACTCAATATTGTTATACATTAAACCTTAATTTGCAAAATACTTTTATTCTACAATAACAAATTATTAACTTATGCTTTCACAAACCTGCTGTCTCCCAGCTGACTTCTTTTGATGTTCCACAGACTTTGTCTATAACAAACATTTCAGGTTTGGATTCTTTATAAAAGAAAATACTAAGATGGTAAATGGTACTACCAGTCTTCTGCAAATTACCTCATTGCCTGTGTGAACATCTGAAAGGTCTGATGGAGAGACCGTTTCCATGGCAACCAAGATATCAGGTGAAAAACGGGACGGATTCAACAGAACGGAACACTTTCTTAACGATACTGGAGTCCCATCAATCTGCAAAATAAAAATTTTAATTAAGATACCAGTAACATTTACAATTAGATCTTATAAATCGCTACAAGCCTCAAATACCTTGTGATGAACCACCCTTGTCTTCAGTGAATCAGAAGATTCCAATTCCCCTGAGTGGTTCCTCTGTAAAGATAGAGCACATATGAGTTGTTTAAGATATTTAACAGTTAAAGAAACATCTTTCTTCTACTGCAAGGAAACTGCAAATATATCGATACCTTTCTGCCAGATCTCACAAGAGTCCACTCTGAAGATGGCAAAGATGGGACTCTTCTTTCCTCCCCTTTCACGACAATGCGAGGAACAAATCTTGGCTTGTAACCAGTAGCTGCTGACTCTGTACCGGTGGCTTTGGAGTTGACATTTCGAGATATCGATAAGCAAACATCCACATGAGTTTCTGGAGAATGGGCATGCCGTGGTCATCGCTGAGGTGGATCTGCACACATTACAATGAGAGATAAAATTAACATTCCATAGAAATGCACAATTTTACCTTCCTATTTTGAAAATGACTATGTACTCACGCCATCAGGGCTCCACAGATTGAGACGCTTCAGAGGAAAGTAGTCAGCTACAGGAAAATAGGGGATACCTGAAAAGACCAGGACAAAATAAAAATAAAAAAATCATACATTCCGTTCACCAACACAACATACAAAGACCTATAATACATTTACCAAAGAGAAACGTATTAAATACCTACCAAGCTTTGCTGCCCTGCGATGAAATTCTTGCTGAAACAAGTTTTGCTTCTCTAGGGATTCAGTCAAGCGCAGGGGGAAGCCAGTACAAAAAACCTAAGAAAAACAACCCATTTAAACATTTATGCTTATATCACCGTTTCTGAATTCCACACCTCAGTGACCATTGCTCTGCATTTACATATGTCTAGCAGAAGGGAAATACCTAAAACATGCTAGAAAGTGGTCTCTGCAAACTAAAATTAATGAACACTGCTTTACATTCATGCTAAAAACACAGTACATACCTTAGGCCAACGATACAAGACGGTCAAAAGGTACTTTTCAAATTCCTCTCCCGCTTCCTCTGGATTAAGGGATGCAGTAAGATTATTTGAAGGGCCATCACACAGACAGCATCAGGCTGACGGGGAACAACAGCATGGTAGGCCTCAATGCGCAAGTCAGCTGCAGACGCACCAGGAGTGCACATCACTCCAAAATCAATGCACCCATCCGAATCTTAACAATCCCATCAGCAAACGATCGCAGATGAGACGCGCCAATCAGCAGCACAAACTTTAAAACAGAGAAAAACATAGAAAGATGAGAATATGTAACATTCCATTTGAAATGAATTCTAATTACACTTACTTTTCCATCAGAGCGCTCCTCCGGAATTACAAGCTTGTGACAATGATTGGTAAATGAACTAGAGGGCCAGTCTTTAACTCGATGTCGCCAGCCGGTTCCACTCCCTGGTGAAGAACAAGCAAAAATAGAAATAAGTATTTTAAAACAAGTTAAATATGTACTCTGAATATTTCATATGATACAATATATCACATTTAAAAATGTAATTAAAATAATACCGACGTGAAACAAATCACTGGAAGTCACTGGGATTCCTACTCGGACTCGAGCTGTTTCCATTCGTCGGAGAGCAGCCAGAGATCTTCGATAAGATTTTCCTCTAGGCATCTGCATTTAAACATTAAAGGATTCAGTGGCATACAGATTTATAGATGATGACAGCAATATAATTGAAAAATGTATTAAAACAAAAATATTAATCACTCCACAAATTTAAAGATTTTTGCCATTGCTTTTATAAAAATAAAATGTATTTTTTTAAATCATAGCTTTCATAATTTACATTATGTAAAATGACAATCACTAAAAGATATCCAGCAGTAGAAATGTACCAACTAAAATAGTTAATTCTAAAAGCAAACAAAAAAGCAACCTCAAAACGCAGCTTTCACAGCTTAAAACCCCTAATTTTCCTTAAAAATGAATTAAATCCAAAAATACCCATCAAGTCTCAAATTTGAATGAGGATACTACCATGTTTCTCATGAATATCACGTATTATACTAATTAAAAATATCGACTACAGATACACAACCTGAATGAACCAAAATGCAGATGGTAATCAGTAACTGGTTTTTTTCAGTTAAAAACGGAGCAAAATGGATCATAGCTATGTGCTTAAGCCCTAAATGGGTCAGTGTAGTTAAATTATAGTTAAGTAAGGGTGTCAATTTAACATATGATCCATAATGTTTTGGCAAAAGTGACTTGATATAATATTGGGGATTTACCCAGCATTAAATGAATTATAAATAACCATTTGGTGTTACAAACTTCATCTTATACAATAAGACTAATGAACATTTTCAAGGCCTGAATGCTAATGTTATTAGCAAGCATTTTTTAAACTGCATAAATCCTCTTCCTGAGCAACATCTGAATTCTCCGCCTGGTAAATAACACTTGTCTGCAACCCAGTAATATGGAAGTCTACGGTAGCTCTGAAGAAACTTTTCTTCCATTTAATCCACTCGAACCCTAAGCAAAAGGATAAAGATTTACTGTACTCTGGAATCCAACACTACAAAAAGGTGCTTGGTGTACAATATTCTGAATTAACTTCTATATTATAGTAGAAATAGATACAACTACACTGGACACCAACTACATCCAAGTAGCTAGCCGCTACAAGCCAACTCCATCCAAGTAGCTAACGGCTACGAGCCAACTACATCAAGTAGCTAGCCGCTACAAGCCAACTCCATCCAAGTAACTAGCAGCTACTAGCGGCTACGAGCCGACTACATCCAAGTAGCTAGCCGCTACAAGCCAACTCCATCCAAGTAACTAGCGGCTACAAGCCGAAAACATCCAAGTAGCTAGCCGCTACAAGCCGAAAATCAAGAGTAGCCTACAAGCCAAACATCCAAGTAGCTAGCCGCTACAAGCGAAAACATCCAAGTAGCTAGCCGCTACAAGCCGAAAACATCCAAGTAGCTAGCCGCTACAAGCCGAAAACATCCAAGTAGCTAGCCGCTACAAGCCGAAAACATCCAAGTAGCTAGCCGCTACAAGCCGAAAACATCCAAGTAGCTAGCCGCTACAAGCCGAAAACATCCCATCCAAGTAGCTAGCCGCTACAAGCCAACATCCAAGTAACTAGCGGCTCAAGCCGAAAACATCCAAGTAGCTAGCCGCTACAAGCCGAAAACATCCAAGTAGCTAGCCGCTACAAGCCGAAAACATCCAAGTAGCTAGCCGCTACAAGCCGAAAACATCCAAGTAGCTAGCCGCTACAAGCCGAAAACATCCAAGTAGCTAGCCGCTACAAGCCGAAAACATCCAAGTAGCTAGCCGCTACAAGCCGAAAACATCCAAGTAGCTAGCCGCTACAAGCCGAAAACATCCAAGTAGCTAGCCGCTACAAGCCGAAAACATCCAAGTAGCTAGCCGCTACAAGCCGAAAACATCCAAGTAGCTAGCCGCTACAAGCCAACTCCATCCAAGTAACTAGCGGCTACGAGCCGACTACATTCAAGTAGCTAGCCGCCACCAGCCTTTAAGTTAATGCAAATGAATAAAGCTCTACACTTATTTTCAAACGCAACAAACGTCAGTCATAACATCTTTAACAAACACCTGCAAGGACTTACCTCGACGAAAATATCCTCGAAGAATTGATGAACCAACAAAATATGCTTAAAAGCTATTCAGTAAAGTTCCGTCTGGTGTTTGAAAAGTTTGCTAACTCGAAGCTCACACGAAGCTAACTCAGAGCGTGTCTGTACAAGACTGACTCATTTCTCAAGGAAGACCGTAAAAATGGCCACTCAACCGATTGTTTAAAAAAACCAACCAATGACATAACAGCATAACTCTACTTCAACCAATAGAGCAAACTGTGCATGACGTCACCGGACTATACACGTTCCTCATTCGCTGCAAACCATATTTGAAGGCAACAGCATAGCAAAGGCTATGGTAAGCAGTTTTATCATACATTCAGTTTCATGTGTAACATTCTAGGTATCTTACAAAGCATTTTCACTTTAAAAAGCAACATTTTGACTATCTAGAATGAACATTTACGATATATGCGTTGACTAGTAAGACTAAGAATTCAATATCTCTTAAATTCCTTGTGAGCCCCTCCCTAATGCCATGAAGCAATCTATAAAGTTACCTGAAAAATTTTAGGTTCTCTGGAAAGCTGTTGTAACATACATTCCATTTCATATGACTATCATTAAAAACATTCAATTGCCTGAAGAATTACAGATTACATGCACAAAATTGTTAGTAACTTTAAAAGACTAAAAAGGCCTTTGAAATATGCCATATATTGTAAAGAAATACGTTTGTGCTTTGGAATACTACTTCAGAAATCTCCAAAGAAATTTCTGTTATAGAATCATGAAAAACCCAAAAAACTTCTAAACAATTTTAAAAAGTTATTTATATAATTCTGATATAATTACCTTTACTTTTCCTCATTATTTATGTACATTTCTTTTTATACAAGTCATACTTCTTTTTATTAAATTAACTAGCTATTTTTATATACTAATAATAAAAGTTTGTTTTCATGTTTAATAAAATTATGTATCTAGTTATACTGTGATTTTTCCAGCTATTAACCTTCCTTTCTGGAACAGTCATGCTAAGAGCTTCTGTAAATAATATATCAGATTATATGCAGAATAATCTGATATGTTAGATTATTCTGCATGTTTTTAATATCACATGCATTAAAAACATTGTTACAACCTTTGGTCTCAAAGTTTGAACTAACCTTTATTTTCTTTCATTAGGCTCCTTACTATGCATCTCATAATGGAGAATTGCTTATTTAGATAATTAAATATCAAAGTCGGGAAATGATCTCATGAATCAGACGATTGAAAATATCAACCTTTGTATTTTAAATTTCCATAATAATATTATAAATGATAGATCTTTAGGAGTATGTTACTTAAGTCGAAATATTAATGATTTTTTTAAACTGGAGGAAAGACTGTTATAAAATAAGTAAACCGGGAGTTTCTATGTGATCTTTTGGCTCTAATAACTTTGACTCATGTTGCATTACTGAATAACAATTTCTTTGTGAAAATATATTATGGCATATAAACCAGTCCCTGTTGGACATGCATATGAAATAATGACTACTTTTTAAACTATGACTACTTAACATCCACTATAATGTACTTTTCTCGATCTATGATTATCAGAATTCATTTTGTCTTTAATTTGCCTTATAAAAAAGGGTCCACACTTGTGCCCACTAGGTTAATCAAACAGCTGTATCTCAGTACATGGCCCTATCTGCACCAGATATTTTGTGCATTGCCAGGGAGCTCTGCAAAACGATTTAAAGTCTAGTGATTGGGGATGGCAAAAGCGGAACAGCGTTAGGGTAACGTAAAAAAAATAGGTGTTCCGGCTTGACACATAAATCGCGCACATCATTCACGTAAAGCAGCTTAGGAGAAACTAATAAGATGGATAAAACATCAGAATTAGCATAAATACATATGACATAAGACGTTTGAATAAAATAAAACAAAATTGTTTTATTACTGCATTTAATTGTATCAGTGTATCCTAATCACATTCATGTACTTCACCCTCAACTTATTATACATTTTACATTGAATGAATAAAGCAGATTTTATGAAGTGAGCCCATATTTAAAAAGTGAAATGTTATTACTCACCAAACAAATCCTTCACTATCTTAGCAAATGAAAACTATTTACTCCTTACAAATAATTTTTGTATTGTGTAAAAAAACACCTTGTACACTATAACAATTTAAAGTATTCTTCTTTGTTGATCTAACTCAATACCTTAATTATATTGAACAATGCAAACTATTACTTAATATTCAAAATGAACATTACAAATCAAGACAAAAAAATAGCAAGATAATAAAATACGTATTATTCTTTGTTGATCTAACCCATTTTCCATAAAACATTTCGGTACCTTTAAAGTGCATTACAAAACCTACCACCTAATAAGAATGTACCACCTAAATTTTAACCCTGTTAAAAAATGGTTTATGAATAATGTTTCTAATATTACAATTATTTTAGAAATGATTGTAAAACATTGTGAAAATTACTAATGAATTTGTTCCATTACCTGCTGTGATCTACTAATCATTCGTAAAAACTTCTTTACACCACTCAAAAAATAAATCCCCAGTCAACAAAGAAACCACCTAGAAAATGTCCTGAACTAAATCCTGTTCCATAATGAAATTAGAAATATCCACAAGATTATGAACAGCTATTCATATGCACTACATACTTAACATTCACAAAAAAATGGCAAATCCGACATAAAAAACTCTTAAAACAGTTAATCTCTCACCATTTATGAAAACTCACTAATCTAGAAATATCTCACTTTATCTGTCCCTGAAACTAAAATGCTTGCCTTAAAAACTGTTGTTTCCAACCTTGAAAGACGATGTTCTTTTATAATATTACACAAATATTTAAAAAGCAAAACAATTACTAAACAGACAACTCCACACCAAACCACTTTTATTATAAATACTTAAGTTATAATAGTAAAACACACCAAAAAACAAAT
The DNA here is from genome assembly GCF_904066995.2 of Poecilia reticulata. NCBI lineage: Eukaryota > Metazoa > Chordata > Actinopteri > Cyprinodontiformes > Poeciliidae > Poecilia > Poecilia reticulata. The sequence goes on along the minus strand of NW_027675159.1, from coordinate 21,678 downwards.
TCACACCAAAACTATTTACAGAAAAAAAATTTCACTACGTTAATTATCTTGATCACACGTTGCCTCTGCTTCCATCAAGCCTTCAACATCATCCACAGAAAAATCTTCAGTCTGAGTGAAGAAATCCTTTTTTTCTGCAAAATATTAACATTAAAAAAATTAAAGACAGATTAAATGCTGTATTGAATATACTACACAAACCTATTCCAACACTCAACAACATGAAAAATAGGAAGTACTAAGCAAGAAAAATTTATTCCTTAACATATGTGCATGTCTTACAATGTTCTTGCTTTCTAACATTAACTTTACAAAAAGTATTACATAATGTTTAATTTATTTGAAAACTAATGCATATATTTCCAAAATAATTTGAATTCTAAAAAAAAAATACATGATTACTACTCACAAAAACCACATCCAAAACATAGCAAAGTTGCTTTAAACCTGCTGATCAGTTGATTTTTTATGACCTATGTAAAATGCACCTGCTGTAATTTTTAACCTTTCATAAATGACTAACACTTGACTATTTGCTTGTTGTTTTAAAGATATATTCATAACAATAATAAAATTCACACAGATATTATATAAACTATAACATTATTATGGGCTACATTGGATCAAATATAGCACAAACTATACAAAACAATTGACCAAAATTAAAGAACTACTTTCTTACAAATATGTTGTATCTTCAAACAAACGCAACTATTTCTAAATTAATATCCAAAACAAATATATTTATATGTACAAACAGCAACTTTCTCACATGTATTTCTAAATTTTTTACAATAAAATTAGGTATAAAGTAAGGCAATTACAATATTTTAATCCCTGGAAATTACGCATATTATTTTAGTTAAACATGAAATTCTCCTGATCTTCGGAGGTTATGCACCTTATCCTTGAGTACTTTTTTGTGAAGTGAACACAATAACATTGCAAAATGTTAATTTTTTTAATTCATTTCACAAAAACATATAATACACCTAAATATATTCAAGCATTTGACATTTTGGAAAAATAATCTCTATCTAATTAAGATATATGAAAAGAATCCGACTTACACTATCATTATTATAAAAGTACTAAATATATGCAATTGTTATTTTGTAGATAAACTTTCACTTCTATATTTTCAATTTTTATAATTCTTATGATTAAACTCTTTCATAAGAAATTATTTTTACATGAAGAAACAGAAAGAATCTAAGAAAATATTTTTCATAAGCACTGCAAATACCAAAGATCCCATTGAATTACCCAATTTTTCATTCACAAAAAGAACTAATCTGTGAATGACCCTTATAAATTGATATCTTATAAATTAATTTTTTCTTCTACATGCTAAATGATATCTTTCATAAACATTAAAAATTATTTAAATGCCTACCGTCATCAAAAAATGCCGCACACGCATGTAAAATGTCCAAATCCTTTTGAGCATTTGAATATTGCCTTTCAGCTTTCTCCAACTGTTCCTTAAGAAATTCCACCTTCTTTTCTAACGCCTTGCACTTCCTCTCCCTTTGAGACAAGGCAGTAAATGTCTTGTCAAGACATGACACACATTTTTGAAGACGTCTTCTCTGGTACTGACACCATCATTCACAAGGTACTGAAAATAAAAACAATATATATGTAATATTTAACATATTTCGACTTTAAAACACTAATGTTGAACAAATCATCACAATGATAAAAAATATAGAAATGAAATGACTGGCATAGGCTATACTCCATAACTCTAACAGCTGTATATGAAATGTACTTAAATTGATTATGAAAAATAGTAAGAAAATACAAGAGTATAAACAAATAATATAAACATTTGAAAAAAACCTAATAAGTGTACCTGTCATTATGAATTATTGAAGAAAACTTATAAACATAACAGAAGCTGAAAAACTTCCACACAACTAGACTTGCAGATAATACATTGACACTGTACTATTGAACACTGCAATCCACTTGAATTAACAAGGAACATATATCAAAAAAGCATAAAGTACTCTCCAATATCTATTCCATGATTAAACATTTAAATAATGATAATTAAAGAATTGCATAAATATAGTCATGGCCAAAAGTTTTCAGAACAATTCACAAGTTAATATTTACAAAGTCTAACGAGACTTTGCATAAACTCCAGAATGTTATACAAAGTGATCAGCTTAACAGCAATTAATTGTAATGTCAATATTTGCCTAGAAAATGTACTGTATCCCCCAAACACATTTAAAATTCATTGCAGCCCTCCCTAAAAAGCACCAGCTAACATTGTTTCAGTCTTCGCTCCATTAACACAGGTGTGGTGTTTGAGGAAAGAAATGGAAATCAATCTATCACAATTAAGAAAGAATGACACAACTGGACACTTTAAAAAGAGGCTGGTAATTCTCTTCTGTGAACCATGGTTATCTCTAAAGTAAAACATGCAGTAATCATTGCACTGCAGAAAAATAGCCGAACAGGAAAGAGTACAACAGCTAGAAAGATTGCACCTCAGTCAACAATCTATCGCATCATCAAGAACTTCAAGGAGAGAGGTTCCATTGTTGCCAAAAAGGCTCCAGGGCGCCCAAGAAAGACCAGCAAGCGCCAGGACCGTCTCTTAAAACTGTTTCAGCTGCGGGATCGGACTACCAGCAGTGCAGAGCTTGCTCAGGAATGGCAGCAGGCAGGTGTGAGTGCATCTGCATGCACTGTGAGGCGGAGACTCTTGGAGCAAGGCCTGATCTCAAGAAGGGCAGCAAAGAAGCCACTTCTCTCCAGGAAAACATCAGGGACAGACTGATGTTCTGCAAAAGGTACAGGGAGTGGACTGCTGAGGACTTGGGTAAAGTAATTTTCTCTGATGAATCTCCTTTCCGATTGTTTGGGACATCTGGAAAAAGCTTGTTGGGAGAAGAAAAGGTGACTGTTACAACCAGTCTTGTCTCATGCCAACTGTAAAGCATCCTGAAACCATTCATGTGTGGGGTTGCTTCTCAGCCAAGGGAGTCGGCTCTCTCACAGTCTTGCCTAAAAACACAGCAATGAATAAAAATGGTACCAGAATGTCCTCCGAGAGCAACTTCTCCCAACCGTCCAAGAGCAGTTTGGTGATGAACAATGCCTTTTCCAGCATGAAGGAGCACCTTGCCATAAGCAAAGGTGATAACTAACTGGCTCAGGGAACAAAACAGAAATTTTGGGTCCATGGCCTAAAAAGTCCCCAGATCTTAATACCATTGAAAACTTGTAGTCAATCATCAAGAGACGGGTGGACAAACAAAACCTAGAAATTCTGACAAATGCAAGCATTGATTGTGCAAGAATGGACTGCCATCAGTGAGGATTTGGTCCAGAAGTTGATTGAGAGCATGCCAGGGAGAATTGCAAAGGTCCTGAAGAAGAGGGGTCAACACTGCAAATACTGACTTGGTGCATTAACTCATTCTACCTGTCAATAAAAGCTTTTGTTACTCATGAGTGCAATTGTATTTCTGTATGTGATGAAAACATCTTAAATACACACATTAAAACAAGAGGACAGCAGATCATGTGAAATATAATATTTGTCATTCTGAAAACCTTTGGCCATGACTGTACAAATAAACAGAAATAAGTGCTTGGGTTATCCATTTGAAGATTGCCAGCAATTCTTCTAAAAACAACCTATGTAATCTGAAATACACAATAAAGAAAACCTCTAATACAATTATATTAAATAGTTCAAATAACATTAACTATTTGTCATATGCTTAATTCCTCTCCAAAAATTATTATACTACTTACTAAATCTTTTAAAACCTATTTTTATTCCATTAAAACCATTACCATTTCTTACTCTTCTACCTAAAATAAATATTTAGAGATAAATACTGTTTTAATAATGAATGTAATTTTACAGTTTATAAAAGAGATCTAGATACCACCTGTACTCCTACAACTATCATGTACATGTTATTCTTACATCTTTATATAATAGGAAAACATAAATTAATGTAATAATATACATTACAAACATAGAAATCTAAAGTATTGTTAAAAAACCTATGACATTTTACCCATCTAAGCAGGAATACTCAAACGGTAAAATCTCCTCCCACCAACTAAACTGGGAGACATTTCAACAATAACAGCTTCTATCCCTCACCAGAACCCCTCACCTATTTTCTTGAAACACATTTTAAAAATGATTTATGTCCAACAATTACTAAGATAATTCTATCTAAAATTAACATCAATACATGACCTGATAACAATCCTTTCGAAAAAATACTTTGTACATCTCAAATACATACACAAGCGACCTGAGCCTCTTGCTTCAAACAGTGAAGTTCAGGATTGGAGAACACTGCAAACTTTGCAGGGGAACAGTGAGCCATCTTCTAGAAAAGAAAAGATTAGAAGTAAATAAAAGTGACGAAGAAAAAAGAACAGACTGAACACTTATTTTCAAATAACAAAAAAATAATTAAACACACTCACCTCTACGTGTCCTCTGCAACTAAACTCGACGGAACTCCAACTAAACAAAATGTTAGATGGCATATGTACTGATTACCCTAAGTAGTCCAGGTGTGGATCAGGGAAGCATGTGACGCATTTAAAGGCTTCTGTGAAACACTGACAACATGTCGAGTGTTCACTTCAATTTTGTTGTACAGCACTCACTTCAAAACTTTATAAAAGCACTATTTTCATATTGGTTTTGTTTTTATTTACTTCTATATAAAGCACAAAATATAACCCATGAGTTTTGCTATAAGTTTGTGCGCATTTGCAACTCATTCCGTAAATGTTTTGTCACCAGTAAATGCTTGAATGAAATATGAAATCCATTTTTCCGATTTCCTTAATGCAACACATTTCTAAAACACACTCTAAAAAGAAAAAGTTGAACCAACTTAAATGAATTACTTCTATGGATAACAAGCAATTCAATTAAGTTTATCCTACTTAATTTATTAAGTTTAACCAATTCAATATATTCTAATCATCCAATTAAGTATTTTAATAAAATGTATGAAGTATGTTTAAGATAAAATATTAAACTCAGTCTTACTCAAATCATTGAACTTACACAACACTTTCCAATAACTTGACTACTCAAAGCACTTCACATTACAGGCACATTCACACACCACTATCCATATCAATACATGGCAGAAGTGAGCTGGAATTGAACCTAGAACCTTTCCATTACAAGACGACAGTATTTCAAATAAAGTAAAATAAAAAGATCCGTTAAGGAAAAGATTTGTAACTTTTAAATTAGAATACAGGAAACTGTAAAATGAGTTTTTAGAATATTTAGTTTGGAACTACTTAAAAGTTTGAGTTGACGTTCTGTAGAATCAAGACAAAAATATTTTGAATGTTTATTAGAAGAAATAAATGATTTGAGTAAGAGCGACTTAAATCTGTTATCTTAAACATACTTAATAAATTTCTTAAATAAAATTAACTAATTGACTTGGAGAATTAGAATATATTGAATTGGTTAAACTTAATAAATTAAGTTTGATAAACTTCATTCAATTGCTTGTTACGTATCGAAGGAATTCTATTAAGTTGGTTCAACTATTTAGTGTAAGTTTTGAGTTACATGACCTGAAAAAAGTTAGTTAGCATAGCAGAAGAATTAAGATAAATTAATGTAATTAAGTGCATAAGATGAACTTCAGCTCAAAACCACTTTTTAGAGAATCGTTTAAAGTTACAAATCTTTTCCTTAAAGGACCTTTTTGCTTTGACTTTACTTTAAATACTTAAGTTAAATATTTGCATCCCACCTCTGACCATGACTCAAACTTACAAAGGAAACATTCCCCAGTGACTGTGGCTCTGTGGGTAGAGCAGTTGTCTCATAATCAGAAGGTTCTAGGTTCAATTCCAGCTCCCTCCTGCCAATATGGATATTGCTGTATGAATGTGACTCTAATGTGAAGTAACTGCCTTAAATTAGTTATTTCAATCTTAATACATTTGTTTTAAATTAACAAATTGAGTTGGATGATTATAATATATTGAATTGGTTAAACTTAATAAATTAAGTTGGATAACTTAATTCAATTGATTGTTACCCATAGAAGCAATTCCATTAAGTTGGTTCAACTTTTTCTTTTTAAAGTGCAGAAAGACAAAATTAGAGAAGTTTGCTTTGTTTAATAAAGTATTGCTTCATGTAATCCAAAATCAATTATAATACATGTTAACAAAACATCACAAAAACCTAGACAATTATTCCAGCTGAGATTACATCTGAAAAACCTGAAAAAAAGTACATTCATCCATTTTCTATACACCCTTGTCCCTTACTGGGGTCCGGATGTGCTAGTGCCCATCTTCAACTAACACTCCGGGCAAGAGGCGGGGTGCCCCTGGAAAGGTCACAAGTCTGTCGTAAAACCAAAGACATACAACATAACATCTAACACACTTCAAAGACCATGGTCTTTCAGACCCTTAACAATACCACTTAAAACAAATCATGCCCCTCATCAGTTAAATGAACATTGTCTTCCAAAAATAGCCCTGGCTTGTCAAAAACTATATTTGAATGACGTACAGATATTCCATTAGAAGCCAAAACAAAAGCATGCATGACACTATTAACAAATTTCCTTGCTTTTTCCATCTTCCCAGGAGGTCCGTATCTCCAATGACGTCTTTGGTTTATTAAAGAAAACACAATCTTCATCTGTGGAAAGTTTTTCTGAAGGTACTCCAGATCCCTCTTCATTGCTTTGACAAGCAGCACACTTTTCACCTTGCCCAAGTCATTGCCACCACAATGAATTACCAGTACATCTGCAACAGTTCTTCCTTCAAGGCACTGGTGGAAAACGTCAAGTAGGGAGTTCCAACACATGCCCCTCGGCCAAACCACTCAACATGGGCGGTTAGTCCAAGGTTGCTCCCAATAGTATCCCTTGCACGGTGATTACTTCGTCGGATATAACTGTCACCAAGAATCCAGACTGAGTTGGGTGTTGATAAAAAAGAAGTAACATAAATATGAATATATATATATGAAAAGTAATGTGTGATGGTTCCAGTGTTTCATTTCTCACTCATGAATAGCATCATAATATACATAAAAAAATGTAAACTAAATTTAAAAAAGAAACTGCATGTTATATTTTAAACTAGCAACCACTCTTAAACTACTGAAACTCTTATTTTCTTTTCAGTATGCAACTTATTAAAATATTGTCCAAAAGCATACCTTTCTTCAGCTGTGTGAATGTTCTCCTAAATGGTACTTGTTGTTGTTGTTTAGGAACTACAACGTGAACAACTGACTTGACTTTGCTAAAAAAGATAAAAAATTAGGAAGTAGGACACTTTGTCAGCATATACCTTTTCATACAATAAAAAGTGTTTACATTGAACACTTACCTCATCTTGTGGAGAAGATTTTCTGTCTGAAAAACTCCTTCCAAATATCACCAAGAATGTTTGACCTCTGAGTGAGGAAACCTGCCTGTTTGTATGTAAGTCTGAAAGGTTCCAATTAGCAGGGGGCCGGACATTAAGCAACTCCCACCCCCAACACAAAGTCACACCCAGTAACACATAGAGTGTATTTGGATGCAAAATAGTAAAATGCAAGTTCAACGAGCAATGCCTTTTGTGATGTTTTTTGAGAAACCTGGCTTCTTGCACTGCTGGGTGAGGGATAAATTAGTTAGCAGTTAAATTGTGTCTCAAACAGTGTCGCATCTGATCGAACTCCTTCAGCTTTTGAAATAAAAACTTCAAACTCAGTAAGCAGAAAGTTGAAACATTAAAGGTAAAAAGTTATAACAGAAATGTCGGTATATCAAAAAATATGGGCGTCCCAAACTTTGACTATTCGCCATAAAACATTAGTGAAATAACTTCCACATAAAAGGTCACAGCTGCATCAGACTTCCTATGTCTCACTTCTGAAAAGTTGCTCATAACACTTAGGTGGTCAATTGCTGAAATCACCCTAGCCCCGCCAACTTCCAAAAGGAATTCCCATGTTTTTTTCTGCTTTATGCCTTACTTTTACTGTCTAATTCATATGTGTTTAATCCTCTGCTAACTGAGATAAAATGACATGATGATGAACTCTCAGTGAATGACTACTGACCGTGGGGACGTGGAAAAATGGAAATCCCTCGCCATATGCTTATGATCGTCTCTTATTCAAAATACATAATCCCAACATCCAAATACAGTTTAATTGTAATTTGACTCCAGTGCACCCCCTACTTTAAAAAAACAGCTGGATATCTTTGCTACATGTCCCAATATACTGCAGATTTTTGGGGCATTGCCTGGGAGGGCTGCCGAACGCATCAAAACATATGGCCTGGTGAGTTTTCATAGAAGCTGAAGGGGTAATACAAGGGGTAAAAGTTGACTGACTACCATAAAATAGTAAAGTTATATCTCCTACAAAGAATTTCACAAAGCCACCAAACTTTCTGTGTGTGATCACCTGTTCCTCCCTGTTATGTTCCACCATGTTAAGAAAAATTGTGAAAAATGTTTATTCAGTAGAATTTAAAAAACATAATGTTAGATTTAGTCATTAAAGATTTGTAATTCTTTTACAGGTTAGCTAGCTAAATGTTAACAACATATAGAGCTACAGGTAGATTAGTTAGAAAGTTCCACCCTGTTATGTTCCACCCTGTTAGGAAAGATTGTGAAAAATGGTTATTCAGTAGAATTTAAAAATATAATGGTAGATTTAGTCACTAAAAGTTTGTTATTCGGTTTAATGTTAGCTAGCTAAATGTTGACCACATAAAGAACTACAGGTAAATTAGTTAGTAAAGTTCCACCCTCTTATGTTCCACCCTGGTATGTTCATGAAGAAAATAAGGTAGAAATTAGGGTGAAAAGAAATAATTTTAAGTGAAATATAAAATTTTGAGAAGATGGAATAGAATTGCAGAATAGTCTGAGGTATTATCAGATGTCTTTGCCATTTGTCTGTTTTCATTTCACTAGTTACCCCCCATTGACTCTTGTGAAGGGAAAATGAGTACCTCTCCTGGAAAATTCTACTACAGGGATATCATGTGTTCTTGCCAAATAGAGCCAGGAAAAATAATCTACCTATACTTTGACTTGAAAGAGCGAATCCTGCAACTAATAATGAAATCATCAGATTTTAGAATCAAATACTTTGATTTTCCACCCTGTTATGGGACAATCCACATTGTTATGTTCCATTCCACACATGTTTTTATTAAATATTGTTACAGAAACATTAAGTACTGTGGATTTTTCTGAGCAATGTTGAGAGTTGAAGACCATCCATCTATCTCCTTTCACCCTTGACCCTCAGTGGGTCGGGAGGGTTGCTGGTGCCCATTTCCAGCTGGCGTGCCGGGGAAGAGGCGGGGTACAGCCTGGAAAGGTCGCCAGTCTGTGACAGGTTAACACAGGAAAAACAACCATGCATGCACACACACACTCACACCTAGGGGCAATTTAGAAAGAACAATTAACCTGACAGTCATGTTTTTGTACTGTCGGAGGAAACCAGAATACCTGGAGAAAACCAACGCATGTACAGGGTGAACATGCAAATTCCATGCAGAAAGATCGGGGCCGGGACTCGAACCCAGAACCTCCTTGCTGCAAGGAAACAACTCTACAAACTGCGCCACTTTTCAGCCCGAGTTGAAGACCAATAAATGCAAATATTGGTATACGTTTTTAAAATTTCCAATATTTTCAATGCTGTCAGTAATAATGAGTAAAAAAACAGGGTTTTCTATACAATACAGTCATAAATGATTCGTAACTTCATGATGTGTTACAATTTCAAGAATAAACATATATAGTAAAAGGGACACACTCATTCTAAGAAAAGTCATTATTTTTTCAATTTAAATGTTTAACTATTTGTGGTCCATATGTAAATGTTCATAACAGGATGGAACACATTGAGAGACAATGGTGAAAAAAACACATGTAATTATTAATTTATCCAATCCTGAGCTTGCCCATTATTAATTTCTTATTGTTAAACATGTCAGTGTTGTAACAAAGACTTGAAATTTGGTACACTTGTAGAACTCCCAAGACACTCAGAATTTATAATTGTTCTCATAGTGTATGTCAAACAGGAAGTCGGCCATTTTGGATTGAATTTGTAAATTTCACCCCATTTTGGCCGTTTATAGCCTTCGCATTTGATCGAACTCCTCCTAGGGCTTTTGATGGATCGGCTTCAAACTTGGTCAGTTGGTTCAGAAGGCATGCCCGATTAAAAGTTATCAAAACGGTGAGTTTTCGTGCATGCTGAAGGGGTGATACTAGGGGTCAAAGTTCACTGACTCACCATAAAATAATAAACAGTTATATCTCCTACAAAGAAACTCACAGAGCCACCAACCTTTCTGTGCGTGATCACCTTTGGATGCCCTACAAGACCCAATTGTGAAATTTTGAGATCACATAAGCCACGCCCCCTTAGAACAGGAAGTGTCATGTTTTATTGTGATCGGTCCCTATCTGACCTCTTTAACCTAATCAACATGAAACTGTGTCCACAAACAGAAGACATGTTGGTGTGTTATGGTTTCCAACGCTGTTTGTTTTGGATGCAGCAGGTGTGCGTGGCGGCGTGGCGAATATACCTGTAACGCCGTGTCCATACGTTTGGCTGTTAATTCCACAATTGTGAGTCCAGCTGCACCAAACTCTCTGAGATCGATCCTTATCCAACTCCGGACAGTAATCCAGTGCAATATTTGGTGGGCGTGGCCTAATGTCTCAACAGCGCCCCCTAGAAGAGTTTAAATCATCAGCCCCAAGCCATGCTTTAACCTAGAATTATGAAACTTGGTACACATGTGTATCTTGTCAGGATGTACAAAAAAGTCTCTTGGAGCCATGGTCCAAACCCAACAGGAAGTCGGCCATTTTGGATCAAAGCCGCCATTTCCGGTTTTTCATAGACGTCGCATCTGATCGAACTCCTCCTACAGCTTTTGAGATACAGACTTCAAACTCGCTCAGCACACACTTAAGACATTGAAGATGAAAAGTTATCAAAAGAATTCTCATACATCAATGCATGTCGGCGTGGATAAGTGTCAAACTTTGGCTTTGTGCCATGAAATACTAAAATGCAATAACTTCTACAGGAAAAGTGACAACTTCATCAGACTTTCCATGTCTCATTATTGGCCAGCCTTGATCACATTCACAAGGTCATATGATTACATCACCTTTGCCACGCCCCCCTCCAACAGGAAGTCACCTGTTTTTGTCTGCTATATATATATATATATATATATATATATATATATATATATATATATATATATATATAATATTATATATATATTATATATATATATTTATGTTTTTCTTCAATAAGTTTATTGACTGGACTAAACCTTATTTTAATATGCTATTTAATCTACTGAAACTATTTTCTCATTTGATATTTTCTTCATATTATGCATGTCCCAGTACTAACTTTCCACCCTGTTAGAATGTTTAGTTTCTGCCTTAAAAAAGTCTAAAATTCCATAAAAACCATTTAATGTAAGTGACATCAATTGATTTTGATGTGAATTCAACAATGGAAAACAAAGTGAGCTTCAACTGTCACCATCTCTGTACTTTTTCTTATCTTAAATATGTTGAACCTATATATGTTAAGGAAAGATTGTTAGGAAAGATTGTGAAAAATGTTTATTCATGAGAATTTAAAAAACATAATGTTAGATTTAGTCATTAAAGGTTTGTAATTCTGTTGAAGGTTAGCTAGCTAAATGTTGACCACATAAAGAGCTACAGGTAGATTAGTTAGAAAGTTCCTCACTGTTATGTTCCTCCCTGTATATTCATGAACCAAATAAGGTAGAAATTAGGGTGAAAATAAATAACTTTATGTGATATAAAAATTTTTGAGATGATGGAATAGTGTTGCAGAGTAGTCTGAGGTTTTATAAGATGTCTTTGCCATTTGTCTGTTTTCATTTCACTAGTTACCCCCATTGACTCCTGTGAGGGGAACATTGAGTACATGTCATGGAAACATCCACTACAGGGATATCACATGTTCTTTCCAAATAGAGCCAGGACAAATATTCTACATATACTTTGACTTGAAAGAGCCAATCCTGCAACTAATAATGAAAATAATCAGATTTTAAAATCAAAGACTTTTATTTTCCAACCTGTTATGGGACAATCCACCATGTTATGTTCCATTCCACACATGTTTTTATTAATATTGTTACAGAAACATTAAGTACTGTGAATTTTTCTGAGCCCTGTTGGGAGTTGAAGACCAATAATGCAAATATTGGTATAAGTTTTTAAAATTACCAATATTTTCAATGCTGTCAGTAATAATGAGTAAAAAAACAGATTTTTCTTTACAATACAGTCATAAATGATTTGTAACTTCATGATGTGTTACAATTTCAAGAATAAAACATATTATATAGTAAAAGGGACACACTCTTTCTAAGAAAAGTGATTATTTTTCAAAATGTAAATGTTTAACTATTTGTGGTCCATATGTAAATGTTCATAACAGGGTGGAATACATTCAGAGACAATGGTGAAAAAATGTAATCATTAATTCATCCAATCCTGAGCTTGCCCATTATTAATTTCTTATTGTTAAACATGTCAGAGTTGTAACAAAATATTTAAAACTTAAAACAATACTTTTTTTTCATAACTCCTGAGGCCGAAATGCTGCCGAAAAAAAGAATCACCCAATCACTGAGATTAAAAGAGATAAAGTGCTGAATATTGATATCTGTTTCCCACCTAGTTTTCATGGCTAATTATTGTTAGAAATCATTAACGTGATCAGTTTCTTCATAGATGAGAATCATTAATCATTAGTGATAATGTATAAGGCAAACTGAGTAAATTTGTTATTTCAGAACAGCGTGTAAAACTGGTAGCCTTTATATGACACAGTACCCATGAAGTAGCTCTCAGTTTCAAAAAGGTTGGTGACCCCTGATCTAATCGCTGCAGCCAAACAGCAACAGACTTTTGTGCATTGTCTGTGAGCAAAGCCAAACATGACACACTGAGTAAATTCAAGGAGGGCGGGTTCGGCTGCTCCGTCAGAGCATCAGCGGTGGCTGGGGGAAGGCGGTGCTGGGAACACGCGGTGGCTATAGGCCGAGCGGCGCTTGGCTGCGAGGGCCGCTCGATGCTCCGCGGAGCTTTAATTTTTTTTATTTTTTTTTTTTTTATTTTTCTCGCCTCAAATGAATTGCCTTTTTGGGGGCTTTAACATATTCAAAAACTCACCAAAATTGGTAGGCCCATAGAGACTGTGAAAAATTTACGTATTTTAAGGTCCGCGCAAAAATCGCAAAAAAAATGGCTCAACGGCGCCCCTAGAAAATTTCAAAAGACCCTTTCCTATTCAGTTACTTTATTGTAGAGACTTGAAATTTGGTACACTTGTAGAACTCCCCAAGGCACTCAGAATTTATAATTGTTCTCATAGTGCATGTCAAACAGGAAGTCGGCCATTTTGGATTGAATTTGCAAATTTCACCCCATTTTGGCCGTTTATAGCCTTCGCATTTGATCGAACTCCTCCTAGGGCTTTTGATGGATCGGCTTCAAACTTGGTCAGTTTGTTCAGAAGGCATGCCCGATTAAAAGTTATCAAAACGGTGAGTTTTCGTGCATGCTGAAGGGTGATACTAGGGGTCAAAGTTCACTGACTCACCATAAAATAATAAACAGTTATATCTCCTACAAAGAAACTCACAGAGCCACCAACCTTTCTGTGTGTGATCACCTTTGGATGCCCTACAAGACCCAATTGTGAAATTTTGAGATCACATAAGCCACGCCCCCTTAGAACAGGAAGTGTCATGTTTATTGTGATCGGTCCCTATCTGACCTCTTTAACCTAATCAACATGAAACTGTGTCCACAAACAGAAGACATGTTGGTGTGTTATGGTTTCCAACGCTGTTTGTTTTGGATGCAGCAGGTGTGCGTGGCGGCGTGGCGAATATACCTGTAACGCCGTGTCCATACGTTTGGCTGTTAATTCCACAATTGTGAGTCCAGCTGCACCAAACTCACTGAGATCGATCCTTATCCGACTCCGGACAGTAATCCAGTGCAATATTTGGTGGGCGTGGCCTAATGTCTCAACAGCGCCCCCTAGAAGAGTTTAAATCATCAGCCCCAAGCCATGCTTTAACCTAGAATTATGAAACTTGGTACACATGTGTATCTTGTAAGGATGTACAAAAAAGTCTCTTGGAGCCATGGTCCAAACCCAACAGGAAGTCGGCCATTTTGGATCAAAGCCGCCATTTCCGGTTTTTCATAGACGTCGCATCTGATCGAACTCCTCCTACAGCTTTGACGATACAGACTTCAAACTCGCTCAGCACACACTTAAGACATTGAAGATGAAAAGTTATCAAAAGAATTCTCGTACATCAAAGCGTGTGGTCGTGGCTAAGTGTCAAACTTTGGCTTTGTGCCATGAAATACTAAAATGCAATAACTTCTACAGGAAAAGTCACAACTTCATCAGACTTTCCATGACTCATTATTGGCCAGCCTTGATCACATTCACAAGGTCATATGATGACATCACCTTAGCCACGCCCCCTCCAACAGGAAGTCACCTGTTTTTGTCTGCAGGAAGTCTTTCTTTTACTTCACTCAAATGGGTTCAGTGCTGTGCAAATTGATATAAAATGATGATGAACTCTGTGTATGTTGACTGCTAGCTGAAGCATGTGGACGTTCCTTATTAGCAAATAGCAATGCTAGCCATGTCTACGATCATCTCTAAATCAACCAGGCTTCATCCAATTTGCACCAGATTTTCTATGATCGACTGTGGTGATCCTTTAAAGATTAGATTATAACTTGACTCCACTTCACTCCATAGGTTAATCAAACAGCTGTATCTTATCTCTACATTGGCTAATCTGCATGAGATGTTGTGGGCTGCAGCGGGGAGCGCTGCTGTAAACACAATGTAGCTAATTTCAACACAAGTGACAAGATAAAGTATCAATCAAGCTGTTCAGATGCACAAACATTCTCCCCAAACTCAAACTGTCATGATTTGTGGTTGATTGTGAGGATGAACACTGAAACCCAGGTGATGATGATGACGATGATGATGTTTATTATAATTTAATAAAGAGAAGCTCAAACACAATCCAGTACGGGCAACACCGGCAGGAATTCTTGCACACAGCTAATACAGGTAGCCACTGAAACAACTGAAGAACAAAGTTTTTTAATTATACATTTAGATGTTTGCACGCCAGCTGGAGATGGGCACCAGCAACCCTCCCGACCCCACTAAGGGACAAGGGTGCAGGAAAAAGGAAGGATGGATTTAGATGTTTACCATTATTCAAATATAAACAAAATGCCTTGTAAATATTATTTTGATCTTTACACACCTTTTTGTTGCTGGACATGTTCAATTTCATGTGTGAGTGTGCTTCAGCTGAAGCGTGCTGAAGCATGCTTCAGCTAGCATGCGTCAGCACATGCTAGCTGAAACATGTGGCTTCAGCTAGCAGCCGAAGCCACATGCTTCGGCTGCTAGTTGAAGCATGTGGGCATGCCTTATTAGCAAATAGCAATACCAGCCATGTCTACGATCGTCTCTAAATCAACCAGGCTTCATGTGATTTCCACCAGATATTTATGGCTGACTTCAGTGAACCTCTAAAGACCCCAATAGCATTAGATTAGAACTTGACTCCACTTCCCCCTTCGGTTAATCAAATAGCTGCATCTCCTCTCTACATTGGCTAATCTGCATGAGATGTTGCGGGCTGCAGCAGGGAGCGCTGCTGTAAACAGTGGTGGGAAGTACTGTACTTAAGTAGAGTTTTCGTGTATCTGTACTTTACTTAAGCAGATTTAATAATGGGTTCTTTCTACTTTTACTCCACTACATTTTACAGTAAGTATCTGTACTTTCTACTTCACTACATTTCTACAAAACTGCAGCGTTACTGTTACATCCAAGTCGCGTTGCTCTTTTCTTCCGTTACAATGTGAAGTTCAGGGATTTAAGGTGGCGCCGTAAAATCCCAGCATAACGTGACGTAGTGTCTGTTGTTACCCATCGGCTCCACCTTTACTCGCTGCGGAGCTCCAGACATGCGCAGTGGTTTCCTCTGAGCGGGAGAAGATGTCTAATCATCAGTAATATAAAAGCGCTGCATAAATCAAAATATATGGCGACATGTAAAATCAGCAGCGCTTCGCTTTCACAGATGGTGAGGACTTCGTCCAACTTTTAGCATCACTTGGAAGGAAAGCTTAAATAAAGGTAAGATCTGTGGACGTGATGCTGGCTAAGCTAGCTGTACAGAGACAAATGTTGCATCTGATGAAAAAAGTTGTCACTATGCGCTGAATTATACGGTGTTGACTGAGGTGTCGCATATATGGGACAACGCTGTGACCAAAGTCTGCAATATAGTGATATAACATTCAGGAACGATCTGATTCTTCTGGACGGATCTTACTAATTCCTAAGGTCTGAAGCCTCACTTAGAGCCCTTATATATATATATATATATATATATATATATATATATATATATATATACACACACACACACACATTTATTTAATCGCTGAATAAGTAAAAGTTGAACGTATGAACACAGAGCATGCTCATTGCTAACTGAAGACTGAATGTGACAGCTACATTATAACTTGATTCCACTTAGCCCTGTAGGTTAAGTGGAATCAAACCAAACCAACTTTATTTACAAAGCACTTTAAAACAACCGCCGCTGATACAAAGTGCAGTACATTAAAACACAACAATAAAAAAATTAAAACATACAATTTAAAACTAGATCCCGCTAGTATTGAAAGTAAAATAGATGGTGCAGTGGTGTATGCACAGCAGCTATGAAGGTTACCAGCCTGTTTGGTTCAACCTATCTCTGTGAATCAGCGTTTTCTGACATGAACTTCATCACGAACAAACAAAGAACATGTCTCATTGATGCAAATCTGAAAGATGCACTCGCAGTTGCAGTTTCAAGTTACACACCAGATTACAGAGCACTGGTGAACAGCATGCAATGCCAGTCTCCTCACTAATAAGGAAACCAATACCAGATGTCAGTAGCAACATGGCAGTTTCATGGCAAAGTTTAATTAAAATATTGAGGAATTGTGTTCAATTTAAAAGTGTGTTCATGACATGTTACAATTTTGTTAAAAATGCAGCAGATTTGGTCATGAGTTCAAAATTTGATAAGATTTATTTAAAAATATGTAAGTTGATTCTTTTTTGCGGCAACATTCCATGTCCCCATGTTTTGCTTACAATTATTTTTTGTAAAATGTGCCAAATATGTACAACAAAGTATTTTAATTATACATTTAGATGTTTGCACGCCAGCTGGAGATGGGCACCAGCAGCCCTCCCGACCCCACTAAGGGACAAGGGTGCAGGAAAAGAATGGATGGATTTAGATGTTTACCATTATTCAAATATAAACAAAATGCCTTTTAAATATTATTTTGTTCTTTACACACCTTTTGTTGATGGACATTTTCAATTTCATGTGTCCCTAGTGCAGCATAATAGTCTTTCTCATGACATTTAAACTATAAAATATATTTATATTTATGTTTTTCTTCAATAAGTTGATTGACTGGACTAAACCTTATTTTAATATGCTATTTAATCTACTGAAACTATTTTCTCATTTGATATTTTCTTCATATTATGCATGTCCCAGTACTAACTTTCCACCCTGTTAGAATGTTTAGTTTCTGCCTTAAAAAAGTCTAAAATTCCATAAAAACCATTTAATGTAAGTGACATCAATTGATTTTGATGTGAATTCAATGATGGAAAACAAAGTGAGCTTCAACTGTCACCATCTCTGTACTTGTTCTTATCTTAAATATGTTGAACCTGTATATGTTAAGCTTCAAGTTCCACCCTGTTAGGAAAGATTGTGAAAAATGTTTATTCATGAGAATTTAAAAAACATAATGTTAGATTTAGTCATTAAAGGTTTGTAATTCTGTTGAAGGTTAGCTAGCTAAATGTTGACCACATAAAGAGCTACAGGTAGATTAGTTAGAAAGTTCCTCACTGTTATGTTCCTCCCTGTATATTCATGAACCAAATAAGGTAGAAATTAGGGTGAAAATAAATAACTATGTGATATAAAATTTTTGAGATGATGGAATAGTGTTGCAGAGTAGTCTGAGGTTTTATAAGATGACTTTGCCATTTGTCTGTTTTCATTTCACTAGTTACCCCCATTGACTCCTGTGAGGGGAACATTGAGTACATGTCATGGAAACATCCACTACAGGGATATCACATGTTCTTTCCAAATAGAGCCAGGACAAATACTCTACATATACTTTGACTTGAAAGAGCCAATCCTGCAACTAATAATGAAAATCATCAGATTTTAAAATCAAAGACTTTTATTTTCCACCCTGTTATGGGACAATCCACCATGTTATGTTCCATTCCACACATGTTTTTATTAAATATTGTTACAGAAACATTAAGTACTGTGGATTTTTCTGAGCCATGTTGGGAGTTGAAGACCAATAAATGCAAATATTGGTATAAGTTTTTAAAATTACCAATATTTTCAATGCTGTCAGTAATAATGAGTAAAAAACAGATATTTCTTTACAATACAGTCATAAATGATTCGTAACTTCATGATGTGTTACAATTTCAAGAATAAAACATATATAGTAAAAGGGACACACTCTTTGTAAGAAAAAGTCATTATTTTTCAAAATTTAAATGTTTAACTATTTGTGGTTCATATGTAAATGTTCATAACAGGGTGGAACACATTCAGAGACAATAGTGAAAAAACACATGTAATTATTAATTCATCCAATCCTGAGCTTGCCCATTATTAATTTCTTATTGTTAAACATGTCAGTGTTGTAACAAATATTCAAACTTAAACAATACTTTTTTTTCAAAAATCCTGAGGCCGAAATGTTGCCGAAAAAAAGAATCACCCAGTCACTGAGATTAAAAGAGATAAAGTGCTATTGATATCTGTTTCCCACCTAGTTTTCATGGCTAATTATTGTTAGAAATCATTAACATGATCGGTTTCTTCATAGATGAGAATCATTAATCATTAGTGATAATGTATAAGGCAAACTGAGTAAATTTTTTATTTCAGAACAGAGTGTAAAACTGGTAGCCTTTATATGACACAGTACCCATGAAGTAGCTCTCAGTTTCAAAAGGTTGGTGACCCTGATCTAATCGCTGCAGCCAAACAGCAACAGACTTTTGTGCATTGTCTGTGAGCAAAGCCAAACATGACACACTGAGTAAATTCAAGGAGGGCTGGTTTGGCTGCTCCGTCAGATCATCAGAGGTGGCTGGGGGAAGGCGGAGCTGGGAACACTTGGTGGCTATAGGCCGAGCGGCGCTTGGCTGCGAGGGCCGCTCGATGCTCCGCGGAGCTTTAATTTTTTTTTTTTTTTTTTTTTTTCTGTCAAATGAATTGCCTTTTTTGGGCTTTAACATATTCAAAAATCACCAAATTGGTAGGCCCATAGAGACTGTGAAAATTTACGTATTTTAAGGTCCGCGCAAAAATCGCAAAAAATGGCTCAACGGCGCCCCCTAGAAATTTCAAAAGACCCTTTCCTATTCAGTTACTTTATTGTAGAGACTTGAAATTTGGTACACTTGTAGAACTCCCCAAGCACTCAGAATTTATAATTGTTCTCATAGTGCATGTCAACAGGAAGTCGGCCATTTTGGATTGAATTTGCAAATTTCACCCATTTTGGCCGTTTATAGCCTTCGATTTGATCGAACTCCTCCTAGGGCTTTGATGGATCGGCTTCAAACTTGGTCAGTTGTTCAGAAGGCATGCCGATTAAAGTTATCAAACGGTGAGTTTTCGTGCATGCTGAAGGGGTGATACTAGGGGTCAAAGTTCACTGACTCACCATAATAATAAACGTTATATCTCCTACAAAGAAACTCACAGAGCCACCAACCTTTCTGTGTGTGATCACCTTTGGATGCCCTACAAGACCCATTGTGAAATTTGAGATCACTAAGCCACGCCCCTTAGAACAGGAAGTGTCATGTTTTATTGTGATCGGTCCCTATCTGACCTCTTTACCTAATCAACATGAAACTGTGTCCACAACAGAAGACATGTTGGTGTGTTATGGTTCCAACGCTGTTTGTTTGGATGCAGCAGGTGGGCGTGGCGGCGTGGCGAATATACCTGTAACGCCGTGTCCATACGTTTGGCTTGTAATTCCACATTGTGAGCCAGCTGCACCAAACTCACTGAGTCGATCCTTATCCACTCGGACAGTAATCCAGTGCATATTTGGTGGGCGTGGCCTAATGTCTCAACAGCGCCCCTAGAAGATTTAATCATCAGCCCCAAGCCATGCTTTAACCTAGAATTATGAAACTTGGTACACTTGTGTATCTTGTCAGAGTACAAAAAAGTCTCTTGGAGCCATGGTCCAAACCCAACAGGAAGTCGGCCATTTTGGATCAAAGCCGCCATTTCCGGTTTTCATAGACGTCGCATTGATCGAACTCCTCCTACAGCTTTTGAGATACAGACTTCAAACTCGCTCAGCAACACTTAAGACATTGAAGATGAAAGTTATCAAAGAATTCTCGTACATCAAAGCTGTGGGCGTGGCTAAGTGTCAACTTTGGCTTTGTGCCATGAATACTAAATGCAATAACTTCTACAGGAAAGTCACAACTTCATCAGACTTTCCATGTCTCATTATTGGCCAGCCTTGATCACATTCACAAGGTCATATGATGACATCACCTTAGCCACGCCCCTCCAACAGGAAGTCACCTGTTTTTGTCTGCGGAGTCTTTCTTTTACTCTGACTCAAATGGTTCAGTGCTGTGCAAATTGATATAAACTGATGATGAACTCTGGTATGTTGACTGCTAGCTGAAGCATGTGGACGTTCCTTATTAGCAAATAGCAATGCTAGCCATGTCTACGATCATCTCTAAATCAACCAGGCTTCATCCAATTTGCACCAGATTTTCTATGATCGACTGTGGTGATCCTCTAAAGATTGATTATAACTTGACTCCACTTCACTCCTAGGTTAATCAAACAGCTGTATCTTATCTCTACATTGGCTAATCTGCATGAGATGTTGTGGGCTGCAGCAGGGGGCGCTGCTGTAACACAATGTAGCTAATTTCAACACAAGTGACAAGATAAAGTATCAATCAAGCTGTTCAGATGCACAAACTTCTCCCAAACTCAAACTGTCATGATTTGTGGTTGATTGTGAGGATGAACACTGAAACCCAGGTGATGATGATGACGATGATGATGTTTATTATAATTTAATAAAGAGAAGCTCAAACACAATCCAGTACGGGCAACACCGGCAGGAATTCTTGCACACAGCTAATACAGGTAGCCACTGAAACAACTGAAGAACAAAGTTTTTTAATTATACATTTAGATGTTTGCACGCCAGCTGGAGATGGGCACCAGCAACCCTCCCGACCCCACTAAGGGACAAGGGTGCAGGAAAAAGGAAGGATGGATTTAGATGTTTACCATTATTCAAATATAAACAAAATGCCTTGTAAATATTATTTTGATCTTTACACACCTTTTTGTTGCTGGACATGTTCAATTTCATGTG